>NC_085086.1:5408408-5488408 GCF_963422355.1 Corticium candelabrum | reverse complement strand
CTGCACCGGAAATATTCCAGCGACGATTAGATGAAGCCCTAGACAGAATACCCAGAGTGCACACAATTAACTGCATATGGCATCCTGATCAATGGAGTAGAAAGTAACATGGATGATGCAACAGCAGACCATGATCGCAAACTCTACAGACTACTTCAGCTATGCCACTCTAAAGGAATCCGCATCAATGCCGACAACATCAAGTTTAGGCAAAGCAAAATTGCCTATCTTGGACATTTGCTCACAACTGACGGTTTCAAACCCGACCCCGAGGAACTTACAGCAATACAAAAGTAATACAAAATATGCAGAATCCCGCAGACTTTCATGTAGTGCAGCGCATACAGGGACTAGTCAATTACCTCTCGCGCTTTCTCAGCACTCTGACCTATTTGTGTGAGCCACTTTGACAACTCACACACAAGAATGCAGCATGAAATTGGACTAATATCGACAACAAAGCAGAAAGTGCAGTCAAAACAGCAAAGCACAACATGGAAAAGCAAAGATCACTGGGTCAGACCCATGGCTTTCACTGTTGGGTCACAGAACAAGCCAACAGCAGGAATGCAAACTAGGTTAGCACAGCGACTGACGAGTAGAAGAACCAGAACTCTTCTACCTACAACTGCAACGTTACCGAAACCTAAGATACCAGTCGATGATCTTCAGGAACTAAGAACACGACATGCAAAGCAAGCCCGCTATTATGACAAAACAGCAACGGATCTGCACAGCCTACAACCTGGTAAAGCTGTACGCATCCAACCACACAACGCCTACGACCACCCGTGGATACCAGCAACCGTTCAGAGACAAATAGCATCCGATCCTATGATGTTACTACAGAAGATGGACGACTTCTTCGCAGAAATAGAAAACATCTACGAGCGGCACCAGCAACAACAAAACCCAAATAACAGACAACACAGATGAAGACGTCACAACAAAGCAGAAAAACGCCCGCAACGATCTCCAAACACACAGAATCAACGAAGGTCACACGCAGCAAACGAGTTGTAAGAAAAATGCTTACCTGAAGGATTGCGTTGTCTAGACTTTATTGCTAGCTTAGCAAGAGCATTTTTTGGAAAGGGGATGGATGTAAGAGGAGTAGACTATATGCGCATGCGTTGTAGCACTAGTATATAAGCAGACTACACAGTACTGGTACACCTAGTGTTACGTGACTAGTATAGAGAGTCTATATTATAGTACATTATATTACAATGTGTAGTGAATGCAGTCGTATGCATACAATATACTGTAAAGTAAAGTGAAGCCTTTTGTCAACGTGAATTCAACGTACGACCTTCAACTCATATTGCTCTCTTTCTCACAGCAAGTAGCTAAGTTTTGCATGGACTCACCATTGTGCCACTATTGTCGCAGTATTCGACATTATTATAGAGCCATTATTTGAGACAAACTGAAATACGTTTTGACAGCAGACGCACTCCACACGAGTACGCATCTATCATCTCACAACGACCGCAGATCTGCCTGTGATAGTTGTTTACATACCCGGATGTACATTGATTACGTTTGCTACTCCTATTTCTACTTGCGATGATGACAAGCTATCGGGTAGCCTGTCCTCTTCCTCGCTCGCTTCCACGGCAGCAGGCGATCTCAAAGATTCAGAGACACTGTCACTGAACTCGAACCTGTGTGGTCTAATAACACTAATGGCCCCCAGCAGATCTTCTTCATCCTGCAATTCATGCGATGGCGGAACGTTATCATCGCGCAAAAACCTTCAGAGGGCTCTTCAGAAAATAACTGTTGCTGCCGCCGCCGCTACCCTAGCAGCGTTGCCTTGGATATGAAGTAATTTTTACAGGTCGCTGACTATACATATGCATACGCGTCTCTCCTCTGAAACGTGTACACTGCACAGCCCGTTATAACGCGTTACTGGAAGTTGAAGAACCAGAAGCAACTTTGACCTACTATATCTCAGCGAAGACTTAACTTAAAATCTAAAACTATTTTTCTACCATGTATGCAACTAGAACTATCAATTTCCAACATAATAGGATTTTTGATTTTTGCGTTGCATTTACCCTTTAAAGTAGATAAATATTACCTGATATGTTCTCAACACTTGCCTCAAGTCTCCATCAATGTACTCATGCGGAAGTTTCCCTTTCTATAAAAACAGGTTTATTACAGACTACGTAAGATAATGTTTGCACTAAACACTTAATTACCAAGTACAGTTCCTATTATATACTATGAACTACAAATATAACAGTTCTATGTTTTATAAAACAGGTAAAAGATTTAGAGATTGCATGAAACGTACCATACTAACAAGTCTAATAGCAGAATATATATAATTAAATCTCTCGAACACTGGAAGAAAGGTGATTTGAAAGACTTCATTACGTTATTCTTAATATTCAAATCTTGTTTCCGATGTTTTTGCAATGCCTACCTTTTTCTTAGATAGACAATATATGGAGGGAGGAGCTTCTAGAGCATCCTCAATCTCGAGGACAACACACACCCTTCGCTGATCTCGCTGTGTACAAGTCTACGTTTCCGGGTCTGCTTCTGAACCGTAGATCACCCAGCCATTGACTAGGTTTGTAAGTAAGTTCACTACTTACTATTTCGTGTATCTTGTGAAAGACTCTGCCTGCGTAGAGATGTGTACGAAAACCATTTCTTGAGTACGATTTCTGGAGGGTCAAAAACTGCTGTTCAAGCTGAAGTCGCCTGATTCACACACTGAACAGATATACTTGGAGAGGAAAGACAGACTACTCATTGCCTAGCGACGGCCTAGTTTTGGTGAGTCAAATCATGCCAACTGGGAACACATCTGGGATACGTAGCCAGACATGTAGGACGTTCCGCGTTGTTTCTGGGCGGTCTAGCTTGCTTCTGTATATGTATAGGTTATAGACTGCTGGCAAGTGTCTAAACCAAACACAACCTGCTCCGCCCACGAGTTGGCACGAGGGCGAAGCCCGAGTGCTAACGAGCTGGGAGCAGCGGGGTGTATTCGTTTAGACACTTGACAGAAGGTCTATAACCGGCTTGTAGCACCCAGCTGAGGCGTTGACATCCTTGCACAAACAATTTACATCTTGATAAACAAGTAGCCCCAGGCAGTTATACGGCCCGATTTATTGACCGGTCAATATGTAGCGGAAGTAATATATGTCACTTATTGTAAGGGAATACTGGACACTGATTGGCGCAGACGCAGCTAGGGTGCTACAAATTTGATTCGCCAAGTCGAAGTTGTTACTTTGGTAACTTGCACTGGCTAGGTACTGACGCGGTTCAGAGTACAGTAAACGTACTCTACAGTCTACGAGTCCCAGTAACAGTTACGTCTAAAGTAACACAACACATATGCAATATTCCATAGCTGGTGATGTCTAAATCAGAAAGCAGCGGCTGTTCTACCTCATCCACAGTTGATCAAGACACGTGTATAGTAGTGATCTGAAAAGTGAAGATGTCGATTGTCGAAAATGTCACTGAGGCTGAAGTTGATAGTTTACGTCGGATAATTATACAGCAAGAAAATAAAATAGTGGCCCTTCAAAACTAGATTAGAGTTCGCGAGCAAGACTTTGCATCTGCAAAGACTGAGTTGCAAGAAAAGGCATTCTCGCTGAACACACTGCCAAATGATAAAATCGTGTTTTACACAGTTCTTGTGTCGAGAAATGTGCTTGATACAGTGGGGAGTTGGATTGAACTAGTAGCCAAGACTGCTACTCTGTATAGAAACTAAGAAACAGGCAAATGTACGTAAATCGAGTAATTAAGCTCATGAGCTCATGCACCGCTTTCCATTAAGAGTTGGATAAATTAGACGAATTTTTGTTGACTCTAAGATAGAGTTTCACAGTTCTACAGTTGGTGAACGTTAAATGGAGGAAAAAAGAAGTCCTATTTTGCCACGCAGTGGGGCACGTTCGGTTACTCCGAATAGGTTACCCTATTGCCAAATCTTCACCTGACAAAACTTCCATCGCTAGGCAATGAGTAGTCTGTCTTTCCACTCTACGTATATCTGCTCAGAGTATGAATCAGACGACTTCAGCTTAACAGCACTCTCTTACCCTCGGGAAGTCGTACTCAAGAATCGGCTTCCTACGTGTCTCTATATGCAGGCAAAGTCTCTCACAAGATGCACGAAATGGTAAATAGTGAACTTACTTACAAAGCTTAGTCAACGGCAAGATGGTCTACCGTTCATAAGCAGACCCAGAAACGTGGACATTGTGTACATTGAGATCAGGGAAAGGTGCGTGTTACCCTGAAAATTACATATGCTGTAGGAGCTGCCCCCAAATATCGTCTATTGCTTAGAATCTATTTTTAATACTAGTTTATGTAAATGTATTGGGCCGTTTTTCAACTAGCTCCACTTTAAACTAATTTCACAGTGGTGTGACTAGTGGGGTACAAAATGTGGTTTCCAGCAAAATTGGAAGGCGTCATTTACGTAAAAACTAATACTATGGACATCAGCTAGCTAAGAAAAAAGCTACATATGTAATTCCAGCTTGTCTATTTAGCTAAGCATGACTATAAACATAATGATAATTAAAGCATAGCTGACAATAGGTCTACTGCCAAAATGTCCGTTGTATGTATAAAATTAAGTGACACATTTTTAGTTATTATTCAAATAAATATTTTATTTATAAACAAATGTCAGGAAATTTACAAAGTAATAATACAAACACCAATTAAACTAGCAACATCTTATGGCTAACTCCGGTAGGCTTAAATCTCTGGGTGCCTTTACGGTGCTGCACATGCAAGACTTAAATAATGAACGTGAAGAAGCGCTACGTCAGCCAATCTCTCCTGACCCAGCGAGGACTGGAATACTGTCTTTATCTGGCACATAGCACCAACAAAAATTTAGTTACTGGCCATGTGCAAACAATCAGTATATATATACCTCAAAATAGTGGGACATAGATGATTCAGTCAGCTTTAGAGCAGCCATAATCCAGCGACATGGCTCAGCTTTGATCGTGCATGTCATCACTAGATCGATCCTGATGGTCAAACCATTATTTTCTCTGGCAAATAACTGTAGTATGGACTCTTAAGCTTTGTCACAATGCAGCACATGAGGTACTAGGTAGAGATCCCTGTCCGCACTCTTTGCAAAAGTAAACATTTCGTGTAAAGCTAGGCAGTGATACCTTTTCTAGCAGTGGTAATGCGATGGACCGACGAAACTAGACTACTGGCGTTTCTTCGCGCATGCAGAAGTATTGTTACGCTTGCATAGTTTGCCAACCACTGAATTACCATTCTTGTAGAAAAGAGCATAACCTAAACATTAAATTTGGTTTCACCACCCTTCATGCTTCTCCTCCATGCACAATTTCATGCATCTGCTTGAGTTGCCAGCACATTGGAAGTTGTTCATGGCATGTACAACTTCTGAAGATTGACTAAAAGAACGCCCCAACTACTCAAACCATACACCTACGTTGGGATGGTTTCCATACAACAGGAAATTAATGCTACAGTTACGCCACTCATTACGCTAATTAAACAAGTCTATGAAATGCAACAGCTTACACTAGAAAATTGAGCAACCAGAATGTCCTTGGTAACATGACAAAATACTTTTTTCAAGAGTCTGTAGAGCAATATTCCTAAAACGACGTTCTGCTGCTATACAATGGAATGTTTGATCGAGAATTCAGAGCATCATTTTCTTGTCATAAAGACTAAAAATTTATCACCTAGGTACTGACAGTAGCAGAATATACTTCTCTGCTGCATTCAACGAGACTTGCATCTCCCAAATCAATCCCATACCAATCTATGTATACGTATATATGTCAGTTCTCTGTGTGTAAAACAGATCTCAGAACAGGCGAGTCGCTGCTCCCCCAAATTTGTTTCCACAGAGATACACAGTGAAGGTGTCATTTTTACGGGCTGGTTCACAATATGTGACGGAGACATGATGGACGGTGACATCAACTGTCTGTCACGTCAGGCAGTGTTCACAATACGTATACGTTCAGTCCTGATCCTCCTATTTGCGCTCCTTGATTGGGTAACAGTACCTAATGGTCTTGAGCGGCGCTTTAATGTGCTTTGACGTAACGGAACAGATTGCTCTCTGTCGCATATTCTGAACCAGACTTTAGTATATAGGCTACTGGATATGTCTCAACCTCTAGAGAGGTTGTGCTAGGTTAATAATGTCCATGTGACATCATCTGTATAAGGTTAGTAGAGGTTGAATGAGTTTTAATCTATAACACATCCTCTATTATTGCAGGAGTCAACCAAATCTCGCATGTTGGTGAGCATAAGGCATGAAATACATGTCGTTTATCTCATTGTTGTGAAGAAGCAATGATTTAGTCAAGGGCTCTCACCCCCACTCTGTGCCCAACCCACTCTGAGCCCCAGACGAGCGAACGTGCACCTATTAGACAAATTTGAGTATGTACCACTGTCAATGGTGGTTAGCTAGCACCATAGCACCAAACAATTATTACTTGTATGTTTGCGTCCAATTGCATAGCTAGTGGACAAATGTTCTTTATAGAGGATTACAAAGATACAGACATGGATAATATAGAAATGTCTAATCAAAGCACTGGCCATAATTAACAAAACTTTACATTTCAAATGACTTACGTGGTTTCTTTTGTTTGCTTGAAATTTATGCTTCATCAAAGTAGTGACAATTTTTTCTTTGCGTTCCTGATTACCCCAACGTTCATGTAATAAGCAATGAAAGGCGGTGTTTCCACCCTAAACACCCACTATTTGATCACATCTAACTCCAAAATCATTAATGATTGACTCACGTTGTCGGTGACATCACGTAAGCAGTCAAGACTGATAAGACAATCCAGAGCTACAAGAGACTTCACGCGACATGCTGTCAATAATGGGGTATTACCAATCTACAAACAGAAAACATTTGGTTTCGCACTGTAAGAGATACCTAGAAGAAAATATAATTTCAACGTTCAATGCATAAAGACAAAGACACATAAAATTGAAAATAGAGCCTATACATAGAGCACTTATTTTACCACCATCATAAAGATATGCTGAAATAATGTTAGCAAAATCGATAATAAAAACATCATGGAACTTCTTGGTTGTATAGATTCTGCTACGTAAAGCATAAATGGAAAGATGTCAGCAGCCCTATGTAACTATAGTTTAAGAGTTTTAGCTACCAGTGGTTTTGACTCAGAAGCTCGCAGAGTGCTTGGAAAGAAATCCTCACTAAGATCTAAAAAATTTCTATTACTCCTGGATGCTCTGCCTGTTGTAGCATGGATTGCTTCCCACCAATTACCATTGCAACTATCAAACTCTTCAAAATTATCTTAAATGTGACACCAACGGAGCTTTGGAGACACAAAATGTATTGCATTATGGTAAGAGAAACGTAAGACACCTAGGTCAATTCCTCTCACCATGTGTCAACATAACTGAGCCAAGAGCATCATTATTCAATGACGGTATTCCAATATCTAAAGCCCAAGACCAAAATATCAGGGAGTGCTACCGCACTCCCTATGTAGAGATGCGAAGAATCTAAAATGTCGCCCCATACAAAAGTATCCAAACGCATATGAACCGGATCTCTCAGAACTCATTACAGAGATCTCGGACCCACGTAGCGCTCAACTTCAAACATTCCTAATGGTAGCCAGACTATCACCGCTGACACTAAGCGCCTCAGAAGCCAGCTATCGGCAAGTAAAAAAACCCGATTCATTCTTTCACATTTCACATTTCACTTTTGTCAGGCAGGCTAGTGCCTCACTCGAAGCAGATACAACGACGAGAGTCACACCAAACGATTTGCTCTAGTCCCAAGAATTGCACTGACCCACCAGCTAGAAATGTGCAAAGTCACCTTGTATCAGTCAACTGCTGCCATGCAATTCCACGTACTGCTTCCCACAACGCCATGTTGTTCCGGTCACGTGTGTACATGTGACTACCGTTTGGAAGCCTAGCTGCCACTTCCACCTGCTGCTACATGCTGCTTACAGTTGCGTATAGTTGAACATGTAGGACTATGTTCAACAGCGCGGCGTCCTGTCTGACTCTCTGTGCATGTAAGCGTGTATCTCTTTTGTGGAACCCTAGGTAATGGGAGTTGTTTATAGGTGCAATCAGTGTTCTTACGTACATCCGTCAGCTGCTACGTACTTCTGTGTATGCTGAGCGTAACGTGGGACTTGTCTAGAGATGCAATCAAAGATTGAAATTACGGCCGAGCTGCACACGTATATTAGAACTGTCATTTCCATTTCAAACTACCCAAGTCTACACAGACTATCACCGCTGACACTAAGCGCCTCAGAAGCCAGCTATCCGCAAGTAAAAAAGCCGATCTATTCTTTCACATTTCACATTTCACATTTCACTTTTGTCAGCCAGGCTAGAGGTCACTTGAAAAGAAATACCATAGCTAAACTGGGATGTGCAGCGTCTAATTACAGCCTGAAATTCGTGGCCTAGGGTGGGAGGGGGGAGGGCGGGACAGAGAGTGCAACCTCCATGTGGTCTGTCCTGGAGAGTTTGAACATGAAAGTATTCTCACATGTTCAAAATGCTAAGCACTCCATTTACTAAAACTGTCATTTCCATCTAAAAATGTATGAAACAAGTCCAAAAATATTTGAAACAAGTCCAAAAACATTTTGACAAAATGATGGGTATGTAGGGATGGGTATGTACTTATGTCATTTATGCCCATCTCCTACATCACACTCTTTTTACCTATATCGCTTGCAGCAGTTGTAAATGTGATGTACGAGATGGGCATAAATGACATAAGTACATACCCATCCCTACATAGCCATCATTTCCTCAAAATGTTTTTGGACTTGTAGGGTGTATGTGCTAAGGAATTGAAAACCTTTTAATAAACTTTCCCTAATGGTCCGCACAAGAACATGCATTCCTGGGACTAGAGAATGAGTACAAGCTAACTTCAGTGTTAAGCAAAGTTGAAGATGCCAAGAAATGTGAACCAACATAACAAACTCGTACAAAATTCCAGTTGCTGACAGTTGCAGAAATGGGAATTGGCATAAAGCAGTAAGGATGCAATCAATTTGGGTATCAGACATCTGCAGATATAGCTATTATCAAAACATAACAGAATCGCTTCGCTGGCAGCCAATAATATAGATAACATCTTGCGAATCAGTATGTGGGTAAACTTAGAGATAACATCAAAGTTGAAGAAGAGATCTATAAACACATCCATTTAATTAAGAGAGGATGCACGATTTCTGCCTGCAATGATTGAAGTAAGTATATTTCTCATAACGATGCACTCGCTACCACAGATATGTTACAAAAATTAGTGCTGTAAATGATGAATTCAATTTAGTCATCATATGTGGCCTAGGTCATCAGATATAAGACAATAAATAAAATGGCCTTACATCAGTGCAAACTAAATCAGTAATTGGTGTTCTATTCCTCTGAACATGATGAAAATATACGTTCGTGTGTACATATGTGTGAAAACAGAAAAGATAAAATCGATTCTGCAAGAGTTAGACGCTGCCGCTGCCTATGTTTTACCAAATATTTCACTTTCCATCGATAATATTGGCAAATTGTGGGTGTTCGGTTGTTTGTGATCGCGGGTTAGACGAGGATGGGGTTTCAGGTATTACCCGGGGTTGTTGGAGAGTTTGACCAGGAGAATGAACGTTTTTGTGCATACTATGAAAGGGTTCTTCTTTTCTTTGTGAAGCATCTGGGATAGACGCCGAAAAACATGTGCCTATGTTCCTGAGCTAGCTGGGAGCAAAGATATATTCGTTGGTTAGAGATCTAGTCTTGCCAACCTTACTGCAAAACAAGTCTTTGGAGGAGCATGGAAGGGTGCTTAAAACACATTATGAGACTACAACCTCTGTCATTGCTCATCGTTTTCACTTCTATCATCGGAATCATAGAAATGAGGAAGTGATTTGTGTTTATGTGGCTAAATTGAAACGTTTTGCAAATCATTGTTCTTTCGGCGAGTTTCTTACTGATGCTCTACGTGACAGATTGGTGTGTGGGCTAGAGGAGGAATCTATCCAGCGACGATTGCTTACAGAAGCTAACTTGACATTTGTTCAAGCCGTGCAAATAGCACAAGGATAGAAGCAGCTCGGCAAAGTGTAAAAGATTTCCAGAAGGGTACCAGCGTTTGCGTCCCGAGACTGTTTGTCAAATGACTCAATCTGTCATACCGCCTAAGTCAAATTGTCAACACTGTGGATGGCAAAATCATAGAAGTTCTGACTGTTGGATAAAGGAAGCCAATTGTTCCCGGTGTGGAATAAAGGGGCATATTATAAAGCAGATGAGCGTGCTAGTTGGTGTGGCCACAAAGAACAGGAATTATCATGTGAAAGGATGGAAGTGGTGAGTCATCAGGTGCTGGTACTTGGTGAAACCACAGAGAAACCGCTAACAGTCACCGTACAAGTTGAAAGAAATCTTATAAGATGGAGATAGATACGGGTGCGTCGGTGTCAGTCATGTCTCAAAACACTTGCAAGTCCAAATTTCCTTGGCTCAAGTTGAAAGAGATAAGGGTAACAGTTCCTACATATTTGAGTGAAAAATTATCTGTTCTTGGTCAAGTTGAAGTGTCAGTCGTCCATGAAGGTAGACAAATGGTATTGAATATGCTGCTAATTGAAGGTTTTAGTCCTAGTCTATTGGGCAGAAATTGGTTGCCTAAACTGAATATATGAAAGTCGATTAGCCTGTTGAGAGTTTCATCCAGGGAACAGAGTATTGAAATTTTGGTTGACAAATTTCCTAATGTACTCAGAGAAGGTTTAGGAATGATCAAAACCTCAAAGGCTTCCTTGGAAGTTAAGACGGGATCACTTCCTCAATTCTACAGGGCTCGCTCCGTGCCATTTGCTTTGAAGGGTGCAATTGACGAAGACTTAGTAAGGATGCAGACACTGGGAGACTTGGAAGCTGTCGATCACTCTGAATGGGCTGCACCTATTGTTCCTGTTCCCAAACAAGATGGCTCCATCCGCATTTGCGGGACTACAAACAAGTTAACTGTCAATCAGGTATTAGATGTTGATAAATATCCATTACCTAAACAAAATGAGTTATTTGGTTGTTTGGCCGGAGGTAAGAAGTTAACTAAGTTGGATATGTCTCATGCGTATAACCAACTAATGTTGGATAACAATTCATGAAACTTTGTTACTATCAACACGCATAACGGTTTATTTCGTTTTACACGTCTCCCATTTCAAGTAGCACCCCCTTCGACGATTTTTCAGAAAACAATGGACCAGCTGTGCATGGATTGGCTCGGATTATTTGTTATATTGACAACAGCTTGATAGTGGGTGAGACTGATGAACAATATTGGCAAAATGTTAGAGCAGTGCTTCAAAAATTACAAAATTATGGCATTCGTATTATGAAAGAAAAATGTTCTTTCATGCAAGAGTCAGTGACCTATTTGGGATTTTGTGTTTCAGCTAAAGGATTGTCGCCAACTAAAGTCAAGACGAAAGCCATAGCAGAAGCCCCGAGTCCGAATAACCACAACAGCTATGTTCCTTTTTAGGGCTGCTGAAATATTATGGACATTTTATTCCTAATTTATCAAACATGTTACAACCTCTAAATGTCTTGCTAAAGTGAAAGTCAAGAGGGAGTGGTAAAATGAATGTGATGAGGCCTTTCAATTGGCAAAAGAGTGTCTTATGTTGTCAGAAGTTCTAGCTCATTATGATGCGTCTCTACCTATTCGTCTCGCTTATGACGCCTCACCATAAAGTATAGGCGCAGTGATATCTCATGTCTTTCCGGATGGGAGTGAAAGGCTGATTTCGTTTGCGTCTAGAACTTTAAGTAGTAGGGAGAGAAACTACTAACAGATTGAAACAGAAGCCCTTGCGCTTGTGTACGTTATGAAAAAGTACTTACCTTTAAACCAGAAAATTCAGGATGATAACTGACCACAAACCGTTGAAGTCAGTTTTTGGGCCAAAACAAGGAATCCCAGACCTGGCAGCGGCAGGAATGCAAAGGTGGGAATGGATACTATCCGCTTATAGTTATGATATTGAGTTCTGACCTACAACAAAGCACTACAAAGCTAATCGTCTATCTCAATTACCGCTGCCCGAGAGTGGATCAAAACTAGAAGCAGAAATGGCTCAAATTACCAGTATGAAAAGGTTAGAAACATTGTCGGTATTGCTGGATGATGTGAGAAGAGCTACAAATGTCGATATGGTCCTTAGTCAAGTAATAACATTTCTCCGTTCTGGTTGGCCAGCTATTATATTAGATGAATCGTTGAAGCCATTCAAACAGAGATATAAAGAACTGTCCATTGAAGGGAGTTGCCTCATGTGGAGTTTGCGTGCAGCAATTCCTCTACCATTGCAGTCAAGGGTCCTGCAAGAACTTCACAAGTCACACCCTGAAACATCTCGAATGAAGTCATTGGCTAGAATGAATGTACAGTGACCCAATTGTGATAGAGATATTGAGAAGTCGTGGATACCATTCGTGTCAATCTGTCAATCATTCGTGTCAATCTGTCAAACATTCACCCCCAGTAGCACCATTATAGCCGTGCATTTGGACGTCGAGATCCTAGGCTAGAGTTCATATAGACTTTGGGGGTCCTTTATTGAAAGAAAATTTTCTTGTAATGACAAATGCTTACTCTAAATGGCCAGAAGTTTTTAAAATGGGAAGCACAGGAACAGGTAAAACTATACAAGTATTGAGGAAGTCGTTTGCTGCTTACGGGTTGCCAGAACAATTCTAACAGACAATGGCCACAGTTTATTAGTAAAGAATGCTGTGATTTTGTTCGGTAATACGACATTCGGCATATTAAATCGGCACCGTACCATCCATACACGAAAGGAGAGGTGAAGTGATTCATATATACCTTCAAACATGCTATGAAGAGTAACACTGATTGCACTCTAACCTATAGGCTAGCAAGTTTTTTGTTAGCATACAGAACAACCGCTCATGCTACCACAAATGCGGTACCTTCAGTGTTATTTCTAAATCGAACATTAAAGACTCGCTTGACGTTACTGAAAACAGATTTTTAGCTAGAGTTCTAGCAAGACACGCGTCACAGAATATTGACATGATAAATCACGTTTGCGTGAATACTTTGTTGGAGAACACGTTTGGGCAAAAAATGTGAGGGGAAAGCCGAGTTGGGTAAAAGGAGTAGTGGTATAAAGATCAGGACCATTGTCATATTTGGTGGAGGTGTTGTGGAATGGTAATCAAGTTTCGTGGAGAAGACATTATGATGAAGCTAAAGGCTGGGGACATGAATCAAGCTAGCGCTGGAGAGTTAGTGGATGAAGACACAGATATAAAGACAGAGATTCCTACACCGAGCCCATCATAATCAGCAGCAGCAGCAGCATGGCAGCCAAGTGTCTCTATGAGTTGACGGAGTTGGTCCCTGACACCCAAGATCTAACCACTGATATTCCTCTCCTGGAGAACAGGCCTCAAAAAGCATCATCAGCCAACCAGCCTGTAATGACTCGAACCTCAACAGACGTACAGCTTACACCTTTGGAAATGACTGAGGTTCCCGTGCAGCGTTATCCAGTTCAAGAGAGGTGTAAGCCAGATAGACTGGAGTTTTGACAAGATAAACTAAAATTTTAGAGAAAAGAGATGTAGTATATTATATTGTGTTTGACTGTATGGTGTATAAGGCAGGCGTAGTGTGCATACATGCGTATACTTATGCATGTGATGTACACAAGCATGCTGTGTGCACGTCTAAGGCTACGAGTATATAAATACTGGTATGACAGAGATAGTTCAGTCATTAATTGAGTATCAGTATAATCAAGTTGTGTTCCTACGAAACTGTAACACTAACAACAATGATAAACATCTATTAACCATGTGTGCTTTCAGTCACATCTATATACATGACACTGAGTACTGAGCACTTCTTAGACGACACACTAGAAAACTAAACTCGTTCCATCATAAAAGTTCTAAAATATTTCTAGGCATCTTTAATCAGAAACAATAGAACAAACCTATAACCATGCATGAGATTAGAAAGAAATGTGGAGATAACGATATAGATGAAATCAAAGTAGCTAAAAGGAGATTTCAGTGGTTTCAACATTCAGCTCAAATTACAGATCATCGTTTAAAAAAGATTGCCGGCAACAATCATTACCCTAAGTTCCAAAAATAAGATGTGACCCTAAATGAGGTTGAGAGATGTACGTAAAGATGTAATACGCACTGAAGTGTATTGAGTATAAGGTATAATGAAGCAGTAACATCAAGGAAGAGTTAGAGAGAGCACTGTGTTGAGATTACCTAAACAGAAGTAACAGAGCCAGCACTAATAACTTGAGAATTTGAGAATTGTGAGCGACAAAAGAGACACAAGTGTCAATAAACACTGTTAGCGCATGTATGAAATAGAGGAACTTTGAAGTGTAATAATTGTAATAGATGGTTCCAAAGCATACATAAAAACCTTTCAAATACAAATATTTCTGCATGTCCAGTTCTAAAATCTGATGTTGAATGATGCCAGCTGTGTGTGGGGTTTTCCCTTGAGAGTTAAAGCAAACCGCATTGCAGTAGTCAGATGTACTGTTCCCAACAAATCAATAGTGGTACTGAGTCATCTAGATAAGAAACGCTCTACACCTGTACTCAACCAAAGGATGCCCATGTTCTCTTGGATGGATTGCCAGGATGTCAATGTGATGACAAACCAGATTGTCATAATCACTATAAATAAAATTAAAAACCACACAACCACATTTTGTCTGGTTGTAGTTATACAATTAGTTAAAATTTAGGATAAAATACTATTATATAGAACGAATTCCAAGCACAATACTGTACATTGATATGTTTACTTGCTATATACAATCTACAATGATCATCAACGCTACTGCAAATTCCTAGTTAGGTTTAATATAATGTCAAATATGACAATCTGGGAAAGGGTCTCAACAGTGGTATTAATGACTTGTTTACTACTGGAATCTCGGACCTAGAAAATTGTGAAACTTTGGCGACCAACCAATCCTCTAGTTGGCCAAACTGGCGACCGAATACAAACCCATTTTTTATACCTGGTTCAAAACTCCATCACCCCAACATAGCTTATATCCTATGGTTACCTTGACCTCCATCGCTTCTCATTGGAATTAACTTAAGAAAACAAAAGAAAGAAAAGAAAGAGTGTGTGCATGTGTCAATGTAGCCCTAAAAATTACTGAATGGACTTGAAAAGAAAAGACTTCCTGATAATGAAGCTTCCGGGTGTTTGGTATAATCTAGCCACACATGAGTAGTGTTGCGCATGGGCGTAGGTTGCATATAATTTGGGTTTTCCAAGTATAGCTTCAGTCTTGTGTTGTGCCACCGAAGCCCAGCCTACACTTAGAAAGTCATCAGAGAGGTGCAAGGAGTTAATTTCTTTTTGCTGTTGTCTGGATACGGCTGAAAGGACTGACTTGCTAAAAAGTTGGGAAGAGCTCAAACTTATATATGATGAAAGCCTCTCTCCATCACGTTGTTTGGCATTCAAGAGTCACTACTTAATGGTACAATGAATCAATCGTGCTAATAATATCCAAAAATAAAAAGATCCAGAGTTCCGTGCCATGATGTTTTGATACCAGTTGAAGATTAAGAGATTGAAATGTGGTTTAGAAACTTGGGTAAGTGATATTAAAGAAATAGTTGTACAATTGGAGAGGAAATTTGAAATCGTAGATGGAAAAGAATAGGCTATCCGGGTGTTGAAGAAGCCGGGAACAACCAGATGAAGCTCCCTCCAATTATTTGTTTCTGCTGTGACAGACGGCAGACTTTTTCAAAAGAAGTGACAAAAACAAAGCGGTTTCAAGTGTTGCGGCATTTCATTGCAGGAATGACTAATGAATTTTTAAAGACAGGAAATTTTATGTCATAAATGGTTGATATATGATGAAATCCCCAATGCGGCAGAAGAAGCCAGATCAATTCAAATGGGAGTGAGAGCAACCCTTCCAATAACAGAATAACAGGGGAGATGATTATAGGCTCTTGCCTCTCAAGGATGGATCAACCTTGCTCATGCCAAAAGACTAACAACCAGAAAGTGGTCTCTAGGGGGAAGCTAACACAAAAGAGAACTATGACAAGAAAACGAGGAATGAAATGTTGGGTTTGCCACAAAATACACTGCAGAAGTTATAGAAAATGTTGGCACAGAGCTAGAGAAATTCCTCAATATATAGGAACCCCAGCAACGCCAAACAATGCATAAGTAAGGTGCTTAAACAACAGTGACAACAGCGGTACTACAAGCCTCCAGCGATACTTCAGTTAGACAGACCGTTTCCTGTGGCAATACAGAGACCACCACCTAAGAGCCAATTCGCTTCTGTCACTGGTGTAAGAGGACATAGCTGCAACGCTAGAAACGTGACCAGAATTCAGCCTAGTATCGGTTGTCACAAGAAAGTTTGAACTGCCTGAAAGAGTCACCAGTTATGACGTGCAAGAGTGTTGGATGTTAGTCGGTTCTGGCAAAAGGACAACTAAGCAGAGATGCAGTTGAATGGAACGCATTTGGAAGTTTTCTGAAGGGTTATTGGTATCAAGTTGATGGTTTTTGAAAGTGGAGAAACAGCGAAGTTGTTAGAGGACTACAATGATGTGTGACAGAAGTTGGAAACTGTACATGCACAAGTAGAGGAATTCGTGTCAGTTCTGGCTGGAAGTGAGATGTTTATCTCATGTACTGCACGAGGCATGAGACAAGGACAAGAGATATATTTAGTAGAGCTATTGATAAACTATGAGGCAATGGTCACCTCAATGATTTCAATATTAATTCCTCAGTCTGACAAAATGCTGAGGATTCGAGTGGTAAATAGTAATAGCTAATCAGAAGTCCTTTGAAAGGGAGAACTTGTTGCTACTTTAGATCCTGATGTGTGTGTTGCGTATGTGGGAAGAAGGATGGGGCAAGGCAGAAAGTAATGGGTTATAAGGTCATAGAAGACTTAAAAGAAGAAGAGTGCTAGGAATTAGTAGTGATACGAAAATATGAAACTGTCATGTGGAGACCAGGACAGCCATTGCCTGCGGCACTGAACACAAGTTGGATAAAACAGGGAACAAAGCCTTACGACGAGTAAGCCACGTCCCTTATCAAGGCAGAAATGGTGGAGGTTTGGAAGGAGAAAGAAGATATACTTCAGCAAGTTCTTAATAGAGACCTCTAGTAGCCGCTGCAGCCCCAACTGTGTGTGCTAGGAGAAGGAATGGTGAGTTGTGACTAACGATAGATAATAGAGGTCTAGCTGAGCAGATATTTCAAATTCAGCTCATCCAATATCATTGATAGAAGATTTGTTAAACAGATTGGGCAATGAATGTTTCTTCTATAGACTACCCTATAATTTGAAATTGGGATATCATCAAATGCCTATTACAGACAAAGAACAAAAAGAAATGACAGCATTTGTGGTTCCGTGGGCCAGTACAAATGGAAAGGAGCTGCTCGTCTGGCCTGTCAGAAGCCCCATCAAGATTCGAACAAATGGTGAGAATATTTTGACTGATAGTCAATACAGGAAAGCTTTATATATATACATATATATATATATATATATATATATATATATATATATATATAAAAAAAAAAAAAAAAAAAAAAAAAAAAAAATATATATATATATATATATGTTATCTAGATGATACCTTGACATGGGGTCGAGACTGCGAGGAGCACATGAAGTATTTGCCAGTTGTTTTATACAAGATTAAGACAGTAGCAGTGGTACTGTCTCTATTATACAAGATTAAGACAGCAGCAGTGGTACTGTCTCCAAGCAATAGTATTTTGGATGCTAGACAAATTGAATACTTGGGTTATGAAATAGAAGCAGGAGAGGTAAAATTTAATAAACGGGTAAAACAAATTCAGAAGCTGAAACGACCAACAACCGTAATGGAGTTGAGAAAAGCTTTTGGAGCATTTGCTTATGAGCAGAAATGGATTCCGAGGATGGCAAAATAGCGAAACCCTTGTATGGAGCTTTTGAAAAGAATGGAAGACAGAAGCTGATACGGACAGAAGAAATGAATAAAGTATTCACAATATTGAACAATAGAGCAACAAACTCGATAGCTTTGAATATTGCAGACTTTTAGAAAAACTTTGATATGGTCACATATGCTAGTAATGTAGCAACTAAAGCGATGTTGGCAAACAGAGAAGACAATCAACTGACCCGTCAACTGAAACCCAATAGCTTTCTTTCACCATAAACTTACTTCTGCAGAGAAACGGTATTGCAAAACAGATAGAAAACTCTTTGTTAGTCTTGGCAATTAGGAAAATTACAGTGTATCTGGCCAAGCTATTTGATTTGATTACAGATCATAATGCATTATCATGGTTACAAAACTGGACATGACACACAAACGAGGACGACATGAACGATAGTTAGAATTATTACAACAATATGATCTCAATGTCACACAAGGCAAGTCGAAGCCAAAGAGGAATGACTATGGCAGACAACTTATCTTGAGTGGCAGTCAATGGTCGTTTAATTGCAGCTGTACAACAAAGGTCTGATGCCAGTATGAAAGAGGAGACGAGAGAGTTGCAGGAGTTGGACACTATCTGACAACAGCCGTTTAAGAAGTTTGAAATAGATCAAGTTAACAAAGCAATCCACAAGAATAGCAAAATTGATAAGGAATGACACATTAGTGACCTGAGGAGAGCTTATTCTAACTAGGGAATGATTACAGTTGAGTGCCGATGGGATATTGAGATTTGTGAATTACGGTGGTAGACCAACAAGAAATCAGAAATTGGGTGTTAAACAGCTTTCCCAGCACTACCAAAATCTTTGAGAAGATGCTTTTTTCTCTTCTTAGTAAAAAATTCACTCTTGACAGGTGATACGGGACACGAGAAAACATGAGAGAGAGCTTCTAGAGTAGCTTGGTGGCCTGGTATGAAAAAGGATGTGAAGACATATGTACAAAGATGTGATAAGTGTCAGTTTCACAAGCAAACAAAATTTTCTGGTACACCTTCATTACGCAATGCAGATATTCCAAGACATCCTTTGGACAAGGTTCAAATAGAGTTCCGAGGCCCTTTTCCCAAGTCCATTCCAGATTGAATGGAGTACACACTGGCTATCCAAGACGTATTCGGCAGCCATTGTATTTTGATACCAACAAGAGATGGTAAAGCAGAGACTGCTGCACAAGTATTTCAAGAGAGGTGGGTGTGCCAGTTTGGAATTCCTCTCATGGTACAGTCAGATAGATGTACTTATTTCACAGCATTGGTTTTCAAAGAGTCTCGTACGAGTTTGGGGAATAAAAGCAAATTAAGTTCAGCAAATCACCCACAATCTCAAGGCCAGGTTGAGCGACAGAATCAGCTGGTGGAAAATATTCGTTGTGTGATACATGAGGAGCTGTTTTCGTGGCCTAGAGCAGTAAATGGAGTGCAGCTTGCAGATAATACCGCAGTCAATGCTACCACTGGATAGACTCCTCATGAAATATTGTTCAGTCAGGCATTATGACGTCTACAGTGTTAGCAAGACAGCTATTACCATCAGGAAGCTTGTCAGACAACAATTAGAAAATTAACGAGACACACCAGATGTGGTAAATACGATTCCAAAAATGAACAAAAAATATTTAGAAGTGAAAGAGAAGGCAGATTTAGAAGTGAAAGAAAAGGCGTATGGCACATTGTCAACAAAAACGGAAGGTACGAAATATAGAACGAGGTTCCATATGAAGATGGCCAAGTGGCACAAAAGAAATTATCGTCAGCTGAAAGGAGACTAAAACTTTCACCCTACTTTAGCACTAGATATGTGATAAAATTGACACACAAGGAGTGTCGTGAAATGGAGCACGCACAAAGCCAAAACCATTCAAAGGCAGTCTAGCGACCTAGAATTAGCTCAGGAAGCAACATTATCATGAGAGAAGAATGTAGTGGATCAGAGAAGGACGAACGGTCAATTGGTAAGGAGACTATTATGGAACAGTTTCACAACAGTGAGAGCAGCCTGTAGAACATACAAGATGGATCTTTGCAATGAGACACAGGCGTCATGTAAGACATATCACACCGGAATCATATGCTAACTGATATAGAAAGGTCGAATATCAGTACACGGATGATGATTAATACTTTCAATTACACGGTGTACCCAATTTTGTAGAGGCAGGGGTGTCATGAGTAGAGTTGTGCATGCACGTAGGCTGTATATAAGTTGATTTCCGAAATACAGGTTCAGTCTTGTGTTGTCTTACTGAAGTCTAGTTTATGATTAAGAAGAAATCAAACAAAAATTTTTTTTTGATTTGGCAAGAGTCTAAACCATGGCAGTGTAGTCTATTCAATCATTATGCACTAATTCAGCCTCAGGTCATTCAGGCGTGTCAGCAATATATAAAAAAAGATAACAGTTAAACTGCATTGCCAAAACACCAAAAAACCCAAAAACACTCCAAAAAGTAACGGACAATTGAATAAACCTAAAAACAATACGTGGTATTCAACATTTAACGGCAGGGAGCTCTTATTAAAACTTTTCGGTACCATGTGCCTTTGTATGGTGTGATTAAGTAACAGAGTAGACGCCGTGGAATTCCCTGAAGGATTGTAGACGAAACAATCTGATTTGCTGATAGCCGTATTTCTCAATCTGTTTGGCTGTTTCCTTCACAAATAAATTTTCAGTGGCAACTGTTATCATGCATCAGTTACAAATGCTACAAACTGTAACTAACAGTGGTGTTTTGCTTTGTCCGCAAAAGGGGGAATTCCATGGCTTCTGCACTATTTCCTAACCACACTGTACCAATTTGCATAGTACCAAAATGTTCTAATAAGAGCGTTGCTGCTAACTTAAATGCAGGGTGTTACGGGATAAAAAAGATAAAAATGAAGAAAGCAAAAATAGTTTTAAAATACAAAGGTCAACACTGGCAACAAGTACCCTGCAAATAAATAAAAATAATAAAACTGAAAAGAGCATCAAGCTTTACCTTGTCTTTTACATTTATGTCACATCCTTTCTCTTTCAGTAATTTGATTGTAGAATCATGACCTCTCGCACAGGCAAAATGTACTGCTGTCCAGCCATTCTAAATATATAAAGAATGATATCAGAAAAATGTATATAGTAAGGAGGAAACATCTGTTCTTAAATATTTTAGCACTTTGGAATGATTTCTAATGAAAATTGTACAAAGGCCACATTTCCTTCCCTACATACAACTTTGCAAATGTAGCGGTGTTGTGCTGAGTACCTTCAAAATAAGTAAAGCACCAACAAATTACAGTTACATTCAAACGCTTAATGCATAAGGTGAATATTTCCTGTACAATCTTTAGATTTTAGAAGAACTCTCAATCAAGAGAAGAAGAGACAATCAAATAGTACATGCAATTGAGCTATTTCCTGCAAATTTTAATGAGTACTTGAATTCAAATCATTGATGTCCAAATTCTGAGAAAATAACTTATTTGATCCTCAGTGATATGAAATGAATGTATTTGCAGCATTATATACACACGAGGAAGACAGAGTTCTACTTTAACAACCTCGTAATCACTTAACTATGATTCCAGTTTACATTTTGTAAGGATGGCAATGAATGCAAAACAAGCATACAAAACACAACACATGTAAAAAAGGATAACCTCATTCTGATCATCAAGATTGATTCCTTTTTGTATCAGCCATTCAATAGTTGAATTTTCATTTGCATCGCAAGCATAATGTAGCGCTGTTTGGTTTGCCTGAACATCAAGTACATGCAGATAAGGTGACTAAATCAACAGTTTTTGTTGCTATTCATACCAAATCTTTCATGTGCAACGATTGTGCATCCATTTCATATAGAAATTCCAAAACACTTACGTTCCCGGCAGCACTTGCCAATAGAAATGGTGACACATGATCCTGCAGTACACAAATAGCTAGACAACATTATGACAGTCACTTAAAATAACCACCTTTGTCAAAACTTATCTTACAATAGCAAACTCACAATTCTTGACTTTTCTGACTACAACTTCCTGCAAGCATTATGTGTTCATAATAATTCATTAATCAAGAAAACAGTCATTTGTTCAAATATTCAGTCACCTATTCACCATTTTGTATGAGAACAAACTTTCTGCTATCAGGCTGTGAGCTTAGCAGTTATAAAGATAGACTTCTGTTTTGCACGTTTGTTCATTTACCTGTATGTCAAATGTTCACAATTAATTTATTTGTGTATGCATGTCCAACCAGTTCTATCTCTAGCTCCATGTCATACATTCAAAAACCACATGAAGCTACCAACTTTCCTGTCCCTCAATCTTTATGTCTCTCCATTCATTTACTTTTACTAATTCATTTTTCTGAAAATTTGTATATGACTTTGTTGCTCGTCACATGCATCTGATATTTTCTCCATGTGTCAGTCTCTTGTATCCTGATTGTCAATCAACGTGCTTGTAACCTAAAATAAATGAGACGTACTACAGGGAAATGAAACCACTACTGGTGCCAATGCCTCAGTGTGCAATCAACTGGGCATTCAAAGTTCAGGAGAATAAACATAGATGGAGAAACTAAAATACTATACTTCTACTGGAAATGAACATGGTAGGTTCACTGAGAAAAAGTCTCTTCCTACCTGAATAACGCCAATTTTGCAATTAATGTATATACACCAAAACAAGTACATACAGAGGTAATGTATGCCCACTGATAAAAGACCCACAACTAAAGAACAAAGTTGCACATCCACAAATCAAAATCCAAGATAATCACTTCTTACACATAGAAGCCCAGTGTCTTGTCACTATAACATCTACTATGCAAGTAGATTTGGCACACACACACACACACACACACACACACACACACACACACACACACACACACACACACACACACACACATACACACACACACACACACACACAAGCTATGACACAGATTGTATAAAAGTGCTATGGTGTCCATACGTTCAATAAGAATTCTAAGCTTTCTGCGTTAAAGCAACATAGTTTGCAATGATTCTAAACATAGAACATGTCGTTGAAACCAGATAAATATGACAATCACACACTATTACAGAAAGCAAATTGTATATGCATTACCAACTAACAAGTTTATATACAGTCACTTTGATTCACTTACTTTACTAGTACGTTGCTTGAGAACATTAGGATCTGCCTCAGTCATGATCTTGATTAGCTCTAACTGATTCTCCCAACATGAAATATGAATGGGAAAATACTCATTGCTCTGTATATTAAGTTAAACAGACAAAGTGAAAATAAATAGATCAAGCAATACACAAACAAAAAAAGAGAGAAAACTATATTAAAAACATGTATTGAATCAATGATTGCGATCACCATGCAATAGGTTAACAGATACAGTCTAGCAAAACGAAATCTAATTCGTTGATCAGTTGAGACTGTGGGGCACGACCATCACATACGCACGAATTAAGTGGACAACAACATCACAAAGACATCATATTCACATACTAGAGCCGACAGCATGCACTGTGGGTTATACAGTCAGATACAATATCATTTAGTTGGGCGTGGCAATATATGGTAAGCAAGAAACAACAAAACGTCTGGTTAATTAATGGTAATTAAGTAAAGTCCAGGGTATATTGTAACATATTTATAACAGAACAAACGTTAGAAATTTCCAGGATCACAGAATTCTCACCCTATTCTTAATCCATCTTAGTCCTGGATTGGGCTCCCAATCTGGAATTGGTGAAGAGAGTACAGCTGTTGGGTTATGCAAAAACAAATACTGTTGTAGCTCAGCTGCGTTGTTTCTCCTCAATAATTTTAACATCGTTTCTTCCACTGGAGGACGCGACAAATACAATCAGACCAATCAGAATGAGGTTAACAAGGTTACAAAGTTTATTCAAATGTTATGTCAGAATCCCTTTCTCAAAACAGAAATCAAACAAAAGACAGAATATTATAATATTGTTGTGTAAAATATATGCTACAGCTAGGGTTGCACCTCCACCAATGTAAGCGGATACTACAGAACATAAGGATGACTGTAGAAATTCCGTTTAATGCTTTCATATATAAACAGGGGTGGCCAAGTTCCTATAAGGCCTCTGTCTTGGTGTAGTACCACCAATGCATCCTGGTGCTCAACGGAAATGACACCTACACGTGCATTGTTTGGGTGCTGGGTAGCTATTTACCTACATAGTACATCTACATGCAGTGCGTACATACATACATTCATACATATAGAAACAAACATACATACTCATGTTTTATGTATCATCATGATCAACATGCATGCTTGCAGACAGACAGGTAGGCAAGGACAGACACATGGCAGTCTGCCTGAGTGGTTTGAAGCCTCGGTGCCAAATCTTGGTGCCCAAGACCAGCTTCTGGTGCCACTTGTGGCACCATAGCACCAGTTGGCCACCCCTGCGTGAAACAATACCGATATATCTTTGTTTCAACTAGAAAGTAAGTTCAATAAACCTAAAACAATCCATGTAACGCTTAAGTTCATTCATTAAGGATCGTACGTGTAGATGGCATCGTGTCAAACCCTTCCATAGTATAGTTTGCTTTGCTGTCGATCGCAGACGTCCCTCTACAGCGTCACCTAAAGACAAATATACGGGCCCAAAACCATTTCACAACCCGTATGTGTAGCGTGACGGACCGTTAGCTAATGCTCAAGTAAGAGTTCTGGTCTCTCATTAGCTGGCTTTTCACATGAAGACCCACACGGTAGAGAAACCGTACAGTTGCAGCGATTGCAGCAATGCCTAAAATCAGTGCCTCGCGTACTAGGGAGGTCTGGCCACGCGAGAGCAGCGAGTGCCTACATAAGGATCCACACTACTCTCGCGTAGCCAGACCGTTTCCAAATACTACCGATAGAAGAGAAACGGTCTGGGCAGTAACTGAACAACGAATTGTGCCACGCCTCGCCCACGCACCCACCGTCGATAGACATAATTCGATTTAGTTAATTAGCGACACGCTAATGGCCTGTTTACTCTGCTAGTTAGGGAATGCTGTTTCCACGTTCTGGCCGCCATTTCCTTGTCACTAGTGTAACGCAAGAGTACAATAGGTGCCGTGCAACGTCTTCGCAGACATTCTGCTATACCAGACCTGCCTAAGTATAAGACCTGTATAAGTGTTAAATAATATATATAAATAATATCTAATTGTCAAAATTTCAGTATTTGCATGCCCAGTCAGAGTAAAAGCCATTAATTAATTAAATTATAGTGCAACAAAAATGTAACCAATTCATTAATGTGCCTAATTAGCGACACACAGTATCAACACAAATTACTAAACATAATTGATAATTAATTAAACAGAACTTGTACTGAACGTACTACTGCCTGTTATAAAAATCTAAGAACAAACTACATGCACATTGTCGTGGCTAGTTGGGATGTTCTGGATTTTATTTTCTTGTGGCCTTCTTCGATCGCTTTTCGAGCAATACATATGGTAATGAGGTAGCCAGCCCCTCCCCCTTTACAACTTCTGACCGACTCCTCCTTCTATGTCGGTATTTTGACCAAGTATGTTATGAAAGAGCAGGATAAAGAGAGAGGCTGGCACATAGATATGATATTGGGATATCAAGTATATCTGCGTACACATGCATGTACTAAAACTGTAGGGTACTGTACAGTTACACTGAACAGGCACGGCCATCATTTTGGTCACACCCACCTATGGTAAGAATGTGGG
Organism: Corticium candelabrum; assembly: GCF_963422355.1. Lineage (NCBI taxonomy): Eukaryota > Metazoa > Porifera > Homoscleromorpha > Homosclerophorida > Plakinidae > Corticium > Corticium candelabrum. Next base: position 5,462,550 of record NC_085086.1, on the reverse strand, counting down.
AGATTAGATACTAAATGCAGGTAGGCGGGGAAGAGTACCAAATGCGGGAGTCTCCCGCTCAATGTGGGAGAGTTTGCAGCTCTGACTATAGTCATCCGCCAAGTTGTATCGTTTAGATACTTTATTTGGCTATGCAGTCTAACACAACACAACACAACTGATAGTACTAATAACGTATTCTACGGCTACCGGCTTTCGTTCAGATGACGAACGTGTCCCGGATGCAGACCGCCCAACATGCCCTTTCCATAGGCAAGCTAATACTCTACGTGTGTGTGTGTGTGTGTGTGTGTGTGTGTGTGTGTGTGTGTGTGTGTGTGTGTGTGTGTGTGTGCGTGTGTGTGCGCGTGTGTGTGTGTGTGTGTGTGTGTGTGTGTGTGTGTGTGTGTGTGTGCGTGTGTGAGTGTGTGTGTGTGTGTGTGTGTGTGTGTGTGTGTGTGTGTGTGTGTGTGTGTGTGTGTGTGTGTGTGTGTGTGTGTGTGTGTGTGTGTGTGTGTGTGTGTGTGTGTGTGTGTGTGTGTAACAAAGAGAGGAAATGGTGTTTGCCAACTCTGTCACCTATTGAAAGGTTTATATGCAGTCTCCATTACTCAGTTGACTTCTCTGTATTTGGAACTTACTAAATCAATAATTATTGTTTTTCAAGTTTCCAAATTGACCCAGCACACTGTAATTCTTCGAATTCCAATGACATAATCAAATGCTAACATGCTCTAATGCAATGCTACTTTAGGGCACTACTGTATTGCAACATTAGAACCATGTCTTTCAGTTTCAGGAAGTACATTACCTTGAGTCAACTCGAAGACAGGACTGTTATTTATTATTTGGTTGTCATTTTAACTTTAGCATTGACTATTAATTGTATTAGCATATGCACTGATTGTGGGGAAGGAAAACAATGCGTTAGAAAAACTTTGGTAAATAGAGTTGTTTTTCTGAATAATTTCAAATGATCTGTTTTTAGACATTTTTCCACTATCTTTTTTCAGTGAAAGGTCTGGTTGACAAAGTGAGTTGCGGAGTCTGCTACTGGTTAGACTGTGAATGTAAACTTGCTGATTCTAAGCTAAGCCAAGTCCTTGTGAAGCCATGCATTTAACGAGAAGAATGAGTCACGAGTAGTGAAGATTGTGTCAGTATTAGAGAAAACGGAAGTAATGAAAGTATTGATAGCTACTAGTTGTTCTTGTACTGAAGTGGTACGTTGAAAAGGATTGACATTGCTTTTTAGTTGCAAATATTTGTCGCTACTATTAATATTGCATATAAGTTGATATCCATATCTATAATCATGAACAATCTACCTGAAGTGCAAGCAATAGTTTAATACAATTTTTCGCTGTCATGTTTGAACTAAAACTTCAAACACAGTGAATCAAGTCGAATTTCTGACTTGTAACAGATGATCTGCATCTTGTACGTGTAACAGCAGTCGCTATTTCTTCTCCCTTTGGACACAGAAAGTGCTCAGCATCTACATCATACATAATAATGGAGTGAAAACATAGAAAACAGTTATTGAATAATTTAATAAGAACTATTTAATTCACGTACATAATACGTACATTAACGATACCACCAGAAATTATAGATTGAGCAGACAGCTGAACAGTTTAATTACATCTAAAGTACTTGTAGCAAACCATAATGAATATTGTAGCATGCCACGGGCAACTACAGCGTGTCGTAAATTTAGTGCATATGCCAAGAATGAGCACAGACTTCTTCATTCAGTTGGTGATTTTTGTAATGCAAGCACAAAAGTTTATTAGTAGAAATTTGACTTCATAGAAGTAGAAAACAGTTTTAGGTAGCAATCAAGAATTCAAAGATCAAATGTATTAAAATTATAAATAAGCCAAATATAAACATTTAAAGAATGTGGTACATCACATTGAATCCACTGGTTTCAATTCGGTGTTGAATTGTCCTAACTATCTTATAAAGTTATTCTACTTTACTGTAGTTGTAGTACACACACACACACACACACACACACACACACACACACACACACACACACACACACACACACACACACACACACACACACACACACACACACACACACACACACACACACACACACACACACACACACACACACACACACACACACACACACACACACACACACACACACACACACACACACACACACACACACACACACACACACACATACACTAGCTGGTTAACTCAACTCAAACCATCCTTACACGTTTCCTTTTGTTACACCAGTCATTCCTTTCCAAACCATGGTATAGTGGCCTATGTGTCACTATGCCCTTACATGATGGGCTATTATTATTATTAGACATGACAAACGAAAAGAACACAACAACTTTATTGATATCATACTATGCATAAGCCAACCCTTATATAACTAATTTAAAAAGAAACTATTATTATATCAGCATTATAACATCAAAAGATTTATCTCAACTGACTAGAGCAGAGAATCTATCAACTCCACTGCATTATGGCATCAAACAGCTCATGCCAAGGCCAGCAGCTCGCATATGCCCAACATAATCACTCAGTTCAGTAATGTGTCTCATTAAATTGGTTTAGTATGTAGAGTAATAATAACACATAAAATTTCAAATAATCAACTAATTAAACAATTGTATATATAATCATTTACTCAACTGCCTTAAATTGTCAATCAATTAAAGCATGAAGATTCATACAAGAAATTTTATGCACATACAGATCTAAACTAACTGCCACAACAGTATATTATAGCCTACAACACAAGCAGAAGACTACAAACGAATTTCTATTCGAAATCACAGCATGCGTTAAACCACAAATAGTGAACTATTACTAGATGTCTACACATTTGATTCTTCGAAAGCGTAAAAACCACGTCTAGTTACACATTCCATACCTTTCACTGTCATAGCCTGACGTACGTATATTCACACTAGATAATTATTTAGTGCATTAATCAATTTACCTAGTGATCGAAAGCTAAAGCCATTGCTAGATCACGACAGTTCACAGCTGCAGGTTAAGTATACTACAAAGAAGCCTCCGAAGCCTGTACAAGCTATGACATGGTCAAAATAACAGAAATAATGTTTGACATGTTATACACATGCGCTAAACAATTTCTAGATGTCCGCAATTCTACCCTGGCCCGGAACAAATCCGAGAAAGAAGGCACAAAATAACAGCGTCTGGAAATCCGAGAGACGACATGTGCACAAGCGTATTTGTGTCGTCATTAGTTACTGCGCTTGGGCATTTGATCAACCGAACGCGATCGGAACAAATCCGCTGGTACGTACACAGGCACTCTATATAAAAGAAGTATTGTCGTTTTGTTTCTAGGTCACTTCCTTGGTCAAATAAAGTAAGTTTTTAGACTTAGATGTTGTTGAGAAGTTATGATTGCTTTAGTTTGTGCAGTTGCGCAGGAAAAGACCTAGTTACTGTAACTAATTAGTGTAACGCAAAAAATTGAATACTTGGACAAAGACGTGTCTCTCTAACTACGTGTACAAACACCATTTGAAAACGACAAGCTAAACAGGTTTGGAGAGTTTTGCCTAGATCTTCTCATAGTCCGGCGACTTTAGATAAGGAGCTGGTATGTTGGTACGTTCCATGACAGGCTTTAAGAACAGAAAACTTACCGACAACTTTGCAGCAAGCTCTAGCAATCGGCACTGATAAACAGGGGTTTCCAATTTTAAAAAAAGCACGTCTAAGAATTACTTGCATGCACACACGCAAACCGAAACCACTTTTTGTGAGCGGAGCATGGGTGGACTACTACGGCTTAAAACGTATCTGCATTTCACTTTGGGACGGAAAAGAGGTAAAGGTCTCGCTTGGCTACGCTTCCACTGCGACAAAAATACACTATCATTACTTCATCTTTGATTCTGCTAGAAAACACATCCGTGAACGATGGAATTTAATCCGCATACTACTCTCTGGTCGCGTTCACAGTGAATCTGGTACTATGCAATGAAGCACATGTGTTTGTTTAGAAACACTCAACTAATTGGCTCTGACCTTTTAAATGTATACTAAGTAATTATGGCATTAATAGCCCGGTTTACTACTGTAATTCCGGATTTTTACGGTTTACTGATATGCACTTGTTTTACTGTGACTTAGAATACCTACATGTGACTCGGGAGATGTGGAAATTCGCTGAAGAAATATTCTGGAAAAAGGTGGAATGTAGGAAAGGCTTTGTGGAGAGCTCTGGCATCACAAGTGAGATAGACGACTATGAAGTGATGAAAGGTGATAATGATGTTATATTGATCAAGACAAACACGAACAAGCGTTGCTGAGCGCAGACGAAGCTTAGCATTAGAGTAATTACTCGTAATGAAGTAATTAACATCGCATCTGCTCTTCCAACTACTTAATTACCTGTAATCACATCCTAACTATAACGTTCTAATAGACTAATAGTCTTTGATATGCAAAAACATTATCCTCCTGGTTGTGTTCTATTTACATGCTATTTCTAGCGTCTGCAAGAAATTCGGCTCTTGCGCTTTCAAATGATGCAAAGATCGTTGCCTATAGACGAAGGACACAGGAGTTGTTGTGAAATTTGTAAATACACGGTAAACGCAAACAGAGATTAGACTCAAATGAATAGTGGCAGCTCAGTGCGTAGGCCCGTTCTATAGCTACCGATGCTATGTAGGATAAATTATGGGTTAATATCGATATTTCTAAATTTAATATTAATCGTGCACCAATATCTTCAGACTCTGGATCCACAACTTGAAGGGTCTTCCAATACATACGGATACCAGGATCTCAACAGAGTTTATTAACAAACTAGCTAAACGTAGTGGAATTCGTCCAGAGACGGGCTGCCGAGCGCACGCGTACACAGCGGACTGACGAGGGTCTAGCGAAGAACGAATCAAGAGCATCTTATTGACTTATGCCGGCCGCCACAGCGCAGCCACCGTCGCTGAGTGCATGCGTTTCTTTTCGTTTATGGTATATGTTGAGCTGTCAAAAATATCATCAGAGCAAATCCGCACCCTCACTAAGAAACAGCCAAGGCCGCGGTAGAACTGAAGAGTCTAAATTCAGTAGACTGGCAGACCGACTCGCCTCCTCAATAGACAGCATGTAGATGACTGGGCTTCTTCCGCGTTTGTCAGGGATCTCTATTCCGCGCGCTGTTTCGTCCGTCACGGGGTTCTCCGCTTATGCATACCGCGTAGTCACATACATCCGGGATATATTTAGTGCTTTGATAAATAGACTACCATAATCGCTGTGAAGCATCCCAACAAGGTGACAATACTTGTTGGCGTACCTGTGGCTGATTGTAAGAATGGCAGCATCCTGAACAAACCCAGGTTTTGAAATTACGCCGCAGCACACACGTGATGGAGAATCCTTCTCCTTACATTTATTCATCGTCCTTTACATGACCGTTGTCGCAGGCTGGGGCTCCGTCCTGCGGTCTATGCGTCGTAGCAGACAATGCGACCGCAGAGTGCACTAAGTCATTGCAACCCCAGCCTCCTGCACGAAATCTCCTTCCATAACAGCTTCCAATACGACGCGTTTCTCGCTGTATCCTGCGGATCTCCAGTAAGGTTATCTATGACAACACAAGGCCGATATTTCGCAAATCGATTCTGTGATCGTTTAAAAGGGGCATCATTGAGCAGGTAAAACACGCGTGTGACACATGCGGAGTGTGCGGCCACAAGATCAGGAATAGTACGAATAAAAGCACGACTTCTTCACAATAAAATGCGATTCAAAGAAAAAGACGGAAGGTTAGACATTAGCGGGTCATCCATTATAGCGGCTGGTAACGCTAGAGGCTACATTGGCGGCGAGTAGTTGCGATGTTTTTTGTGCAGACGCCCACTCGTGGCTTCAGACTGGCAACGATCGGCCCCTTTCTTCCCTTGGTTGCAACGCAGTCAGATGCCTCCGGCTCGTAAGGCTTCTGGGCAGTGCAGACTAAGTCATGGGTTCAGCTGTCATGGCCCACATTCTGGATTAGCGTCTCCATTACGCCGAAGGAGATTGACCGTGATTGTGTTTGGTAGCAGGCTACGTAACCACTTGCGTTCTGATACAGCACCACAGTCGTGTCATCAATTCAGAAATGATAACGTAATTACAGCAATTACCGTGCGTGATGCATGCAACTATTGCGCATTATTCGTTTTGTGACGGTGAACATAAAGCTTCGCGTTCACGTCGGCACACGTTCTAGGGGCGCGAAAAGCAGTCGCGGACGTATTATCGCGAATCCTTGTAGACCGACCGGGTATTGGTTGTTTGCTTCATATCTTGACCCGGCTCTGCTTACAGTGACAACAATCTTTGGCGGCGTTTCTATGCGACACAGAAGTCGCCTGGACTTCTGACTGCTGGAACGATCGGTTTATCGCTGGTTTGGCGCTGTGCTACCTCTCGTACACATTGGGTGCATACAAGAAAAGTGTAATCACGGTATCAACAGTCCTATGAGCGAGCTAGTATCGCACAAATCTGAATTCCGACACGACATCGAAACCGACTCTGTGCTTTCGTGGCGTTTCTAGCGGACGAGATTATCGCGCACTGTACAGCAACAAATGCTGTCTGCCAGCGGTGCGCCATGTTCACATCGGACGTGGTTTATGAAACCACTCTTGCAGTCTATCTGGCACGACTGGTACTAGGGCGTATTTGATTCCACCTTTCCGGATAAAGAAAGTGTCGAAAATGACGGATAAGGTGTTCGATATGGTTATTTTCTTTTCTCAAAAACCTGGAAAGCCTTTCCAACCTTTCCACCCTCTATCCTGGAAACAACGGATAGAAAATCAGAAAAATTATTTATGTGATCTAAAGTACCGGAAGCGTACCGAGCAATTGCCAGTGAAATGACTACTCTGTCTGAGAATTCAAGTCCTACGGAGCTCGTAGAGATTCTTACAGGTGGTTAAGATGTGTTTTTTGGTATGGAACCATCCCAGGTGAGAAAAGAATGCTATTCTTTGAGTGATTCAGCGAATCTTTTGCTTATACAAATCTAAGGCGAGTTTTTTTAGAAATTCCTAAGCCCTTCGTACAAGAAGAAACAGATTTGGGAAAGGATTGCTTTGACAATGCAAGAGATGGAAGTTCAGGTAAATGATGCTCAATGTGATGGTCGATGGAAGTATCTCACTAAGACGTATCGCGCCATTGCAGATCACAATAACCAGACAGGTAGAAACACTGTCATAACATAGCACTGATGTTTATCACTCTACATGTACGAACTAAACGTACTGTAGGTCGAGACAGAAAAGACTAGAAGTTTGAGAAAGCCATGGATACTGTTGGTACAAACAAAGTGTGAGACCTGATGATACTATTAGAAGTACTGGAGAAGGAGGTACAATATATTCTTCATCGGGTGATATCAGCAATGGTGATAAGATAGAAAAAAAGAGACTTAACTCTGCAGTCCCAGTTCCAGTCCTGGAACATTTGCCACTGCTCATGAGCATGATGCTGACAGTGATATTGTTCCACTATCCAACAAAAGCAGACGATTAGCACAACCACACAAGTATGCCACAACAAAGAAAAGTTTCATGAAGATGACGGACAGGTGTCAGAGGACACGAGCAAGACAACATGAGCAAAAGCTAGATTTGTTGGCTCGTCTTAATCAAGAGAAAATGAAAATGTTTGGAAGTTCTTCTTGAAGTTATTAAAGGATTAAGCAAGCGGTCTTAGATTATAGTCATTTGCGTTGTCTGATTAAAAAGACAGCCATGATGAGTAAGTCATTATGGTTATGTGCATGTTGGTAACTGTAATACAATCAAATCAACAGCAGTCATTATAATGAAACAGTGCATGTTTATTTAGCGTTTGATTCCATCACGTTGTCCAGTAGCGTAAGCATCTTCCCCATTAACTGCCTCTAAAATTGTTGACTTCCAAGCTATTTTTATGATTGAGGAAGTCAGCTACATCATCCTCGTGACAAAGACAAATATTATGAAGAATGCAAGCTGCCATAATAATTACAGACATATCCTTTATCCGGTTTAAATCTAAATACTTCAATCGCATCCGTCTCCCTTCAAAGTGGCCAATGCTCGCTCAATAACCAACCATTCGAGTTGCGGAATGCAAATAGTTACATTTCCTTTCTTCTGGTCTAGGATGTCCTGTATCTCGGTGGGGTGAGAAGACATAATTTTAGTGGCTAAGCAGAATGCCCTAATATGTGGGGTTCCTCAGGAAAGACTTCAGCTGGGTAATTTAGAAATCGATTAAACAAATCAGAATTTCTTAATACTCGTGCATCATGTACACTTCCTGGTCATCCACATTAACAGTCTACAGAAACACATCTGGTGATCGCACACAGCCTGTAGAAGTAAAGATGGGGATTTTTCTTTTGATATAGCTATCGTGATTGTAGCTTGAAGGTGTGGTAGGGATGTGGCAACCATCAATTGCTTCTACAACGTTTGAAAATCTCTTCAACCGCTTTAAAGCCTGTCTTTACCTCATTAAGTCTCATTCCGCATGGCCACTTTATTACAAATTTTTAGAGATGCAACAGCAATTCTGTCTAGATTCTCCTAACAGTGGAATGCGCAGACGATTCATATACACCAAAACCTGTCAGCAACTTTCCTGAAGCTCTCTTCGCTTCCAAGGTACCATAGGGTAATCAGCAAACGCTTGTCACAAGAGATTGAGCGTCCGCCTCCTCTCATTACATTTAAGCAGACGTCTCCTCACGTGCACAATTTTGCCAAAAGTACGTCAAATACCGACCGAGTAATTCGAAATTTATCCCGGAAGTCGTTGTGTAGATACACGGGGACTACCTCTTCAACTTATCACCGAATGCGCGCGGGAGAGTTGGACTTCGTTCAGCCCGTTGAATGGTCGATTCATCTGACAGTAAGCAAAGTTGCAGTGGACTCCATCCTGAACCCGTTCCTTATGACAGTTAGGCTCATGCAATGAAAAATAGGCCTGTTACGGCAGTGTGTGGTAATTCATCTCAAGAGGACGGGTACCGCTTTAGGTCTTATTACGTAGCCTCGTACCAGACCCTCTAGCGCGTCGTGCCCAGTTCCCGTATAACACGAAAACGCTGGAGAGGGTCTGGGATCATACCGCCTACTTTCTTCACCTAGTTTCACCCCACGTCATCTAAGTGTCACCCAACGTCACCAACGTCAATACTTTCATGCTATTAGTTCATTATGCTGTAACAATACACCTTTCTATTAAAGCAAATTAGGCATTACGCTATCTGTGATATCCCAGAATTGCATACATTCATTGTTTGTTTTTCGTTCGTCTATGCGACATGGAAACCGATTCATTCACAGAGCGATCTCCTGAGTTCGATTCACGTTACCTAAAGCTGTAAGGTCCAATGTGATTTGATGACCAGTAGCCTGGAGTCTATGCATGCACTAAGCGCTGCTCTATGACTGTGCTAGGCTACAAGAACAATATGAGTCGGGAAGCTCATCAGATAGAGTTCCAACGAAAGTGGTGATGAACAGCGTCAACTGTAGCTTGTTGGCCGCCGGAAAGGCAACGCTGTCTTCTGTGGATGTTGGCAAGCTAGTACGCCTTGCCTTTGGATCAACTGTAGAGAGGAAAAGCGCCAGAGTTCACGGCTGCCGCTCATACGTTTACCGCGGTATCCGGAGAAAGAGTGATCATGACGAAAGTCCAGCCAAAGGTTCTTGCATACAAGAGTCATCAAAGGATATTACATCACCGACCTCTGACCATCTACTACGAAATACACAATTAGAAGCTGAGCTCAAACGTGAAAAGAAGCGCGGACAAGACTTGGAGGCTGAACAGCAACAATCAACTATTGAGAGTCAATCTATCCAGTGGCATCAAGTAGGTACAGAAATTAACACAGAGCTGAATGCGCTACAGAGAGCTGGAGGAATCATGTCAACAGGTCTTGTTGATGCAGCAGATGCATCTTCACTGACTGCAGACTTCAGTTTACATAATCTACACAGCCAATTACTTACACGCTCCCAAAATTACATCTCTGCTTTCCTCGATAGGCCAAACTGACACCACTACAGGACCAAAAGATATCTACAGCTTGGCAGCAGTCTGCTTACGAGCGAAGAAGGCAAGTGACAAGGTCAAGGGTTTTCAGCTTCTAGTTAGTTTGATGTTGGTTGCCAGGGCAACTATTAAATAAGTCATTACTACTCTTAACCGTATGGGTGTCTGCTTGTCATATAGTCAAACTTTTAGGTATGTGGAAAAAGCTGCAAAGACAATAGAGCAGAACAGAGAGCTTCAACATGAAGACTGTATCGTTGCCTATGACAACATAAATATTGAGAAACGTGTTACCCATGAGAGACATGCCAGGCATACAGAGGCATGGAACTTCACGAGCCGTTTGGCTGTCAAATTAGCCAGACTTCCCCCACTTGATTACAACACAACAGAATTACCACAATGCACTCGAGGAGATTTAGCTGTGGATAACATTCTACCGAATGATGATGACGACAAAACATTTCACGAATCTGCTCAGACAAGACTTCAAAAGGTACTCATACACAGGTTCAAATGCTGCAATCACCTTAAAGCAAGACATCAATATGACAACCATGACCACCCAACAACAAAATCTATTATCCACCCTATTGCAGTGATAGACATAGATGAAAGTTACACTGACAATAATGTTACTATTCTTGAAGAATTTCAAGAAATGCTGGCGATAGATGACACTGTTCAACAATGTGTTGTCGGTGACCAAACGACTTGCAGGGCAATTCGTGCAGCTCGGCGTAGAAGGGTAGCAGATATTCCTTCAGCACGCCTCCTATGGGCGAAAGAGAATCCTGGTGATTTCCACTTTGCATGGGAGTGCCTAAAAGTCATCTTCCTCATAGTTTGGGAGTCACATGATTTTCCTGGTTCATTGGCTCATCTCAGCAAACTGATCAACCGAAGTGGAGTCACCGCTGCTGCAAAAAAATTTCAACAATCCGATGAGTTCCTCAAAAACATGCATTAGAAGCACATCTGACTGCATCCCTCATCACCTTTCTCAATATATCTGCTACCTCAGATTTAATTGTACAAGATGCAAACATTATAACGAACTCATGGCTAAACGAAACAGCAGAGAGATTCGCCAATGACGTGCTAGTTATAGGAACAGATGAAGATGACCATAATGCGAACAACCTGTATAATTTCCATCGTTCTTTTCTGCGCATGGCCCTCCTTTATGAAGATTTGATGGAAGCCATCAAGTACGAAGATGGCGCAAGAGTTATCCAACATTGGCGAATGTGGTTACTGTACTTCCTCGCAACAAAGAGAAGCAACTACAGCAATGAAGCAGCAAATCTCTTAGCCAATCTGAAGGCTGACTTTTCCAAGAGGCTTGCTTACATAGTAACTTACAACAGAGCTGTTAATTCTCTGGGCATACCTGGTCATGGGAAAGCAATAGACATGGCAGTAGAACACCACAATCTTGTTATCAAAACAGCTTTACGATCTTCTGGTGGCAGTATCACCCTCCATTATTTGAGAGTAATAAGCTTAGCATCTCAGCTATTACATGATGCTGCACTGTTATGCTATCAGAAAGTTTATGCTCCTCATGTAGGTACAAGACATACAAGTACAAGTGCTGAAAAAGACATCCAAATGATGACATCCAATCTATTGGCCAGTCAAGTCACATGTCGGATTCCCAAAAGAAAGTTGCCATCTAACAGACATTTCGCAACACCAGAGAAGAAAGGATATGAAGTTGCCTTATCCAAGCAATGGAGTGCAAAGTTCCTAAGTAAGACAGACCAAAGAATTGAGGACAATCAGTCCACTGAAGACAATCAAGAAATTGATCCTCTTGATGACATACAGCTATTACAGAAATAGACACATGTACATAATATCGAAACTACTTGTATTGAGAAACATAGCCTAAAGTGAGTTACTAGTGATTTGTAATCTCTCCTAAAACATGTCTACAAGCTGAAGGGCTCCTTGTACCATCACTACTAATATTGGCTATAGTGCAAGAAATGTGAGACTCAATTAACTTAAAACTGCTAAACTGAAGTCTCTTACAACTCCTAGTGACCTAAAATCATTTTCTGATCGAATCTTTTTAAATTTTTTTACTACTTTATCAATCACTAACATGGATAAGACCCCATCTAGTTCTCTCATTCTGTATTCTGTGCCACCTGCCGTCCTTCTAAGTTCAAGTAGTGCTTTCCTCAAAGCAGCTCTCTAACCAGCAACAACACGACGTGATCTCAACGGTGCAGATCTGCATGGAATAAGAGGAAGTGGTAAAGTGCAATCCACCTCTTGCTGAAAAATATGAGGTCGCTCATCAGATGCATTGCAAAACGAACAGCACAAATCACTATCAGGTAATGGCTCATCTGACTGCAAAATCTTGTAAACAAGAACTCTTCTCAAACAGACCTTATTTGAGGCAAGAGTCACAATTTCGTTGTTGCACACTGACAGCCTAGGGTCCTGAGAGTGTGCCACAAACCGAACAAGGCACAACCTTAGTGGATCTCTCCCTCCACGTCCAGCAAGTTGCACAAGCTCAGATCCACTGTCTGGCAAACCGAATAGAATAACTTCACTGATGTCATCAATGTCTACACCAAGGCCAAACGCACTAGGAGCTACCATGACTCGCTGCTTGCCACACTTGAATTCTCCATAGTGTTGAGATCGCCCCTCAAGTGTCATTGTGGCATGGTATTGTCCTACTGTACCCCTAGTTATACTACTGCAGCTGTACACAAGATGAATATACACTTTATACAAAACATCCTTTGATCTGCAAAATATAAGAGTTTTTGGAATATCTTTAGAATGCTTTACAGAGGACAACATAGAAGCTAACAAGTGGAAGACTGACGAAATAGAGGTGGATGAATCCAAAGAAAAATGTAAGTTTGGACGATTTAGAGATCCAGATACTAGAACATAGTCAGGCATATTCAGATGTTGGGTTACAGAAGTAATAAGGAAAAGTGGAGCTGTTGCTGAGAGAGCCATAATTGGGACAGTAGGCAGGCAAGAACGAATAAAACTTAGTTCCTTGTAAGAAGGTCTAAACGTACTTCATCAATAGCAATGAAGGAGATTGCTGTCTTCAATTGCCTAGACAATGCGTTTCGCCAAAAACTTGATGTGATCGCTTCTGGAGACGTATAAACTAGACAAACCACTGTTACCCAGCATTGCCTGACCAAAAGATTGTCCAATACTACTCACTTAGTTTGTACTTGCTGGAAGAAATGTCTTTCAACAGTTTCTCGTCTGACAAGGACTCAATTCGTGTGACAAACACTCCCTTTTTTACCAGTTTGGCAACTTTGAATCATCAGGAGGCTAATAACTAAAGCAAACTGGCTGCTTCAAGCAACTACACCTACCTGATCATGCATCAATGATATCAGCGGGCTAATGATCACACACACTCCGTTCAAGAGAAGGGCAGGCAGTAGGTAGCACAAAGATTTGCCGCCCGAAATCTTCAGTCGAACAAACACATCCTTGTTCAAAAGAATAGCCTCGGAGGCCTCCAGCTGACCTTCACGAAAACTATGGTGTCCAAATACGTCGGAAAGAACAGATTTCAGACCGAGTTCAAAATTCGCGCTTTCAGAAGCCATTCCGCGCTTTGTGAAGAGTCTGCGCACAGTTGTGCGGATCAAGTACCCTATGCTATGTCTGAGACCTACCACTCTGGTACTAATAAAAAGCTTCTACCATTCCGTAACGGCCTACCCAAAGGGTTCCCACATTCCAGGTTACCGTGTCTTGTACGCCTTCTGAAAACATCCTGCAGGTTGTTCAACGTAAGCAGGGGCGGCGGAGCGAGTTGAAAGTTGAGGGGGCTGAATTTTAACGAAAGGGTAAACATTACAGAAAGCAGAAATTCTACAGCATAAAGTTGATAAAGTTGGGGGGGCTCTAGCCCCCCCAGCCCCCCCGGCTCCGCCGCCCCTGGTAAGAGATATATTGGCGATCGCAGGAGGAACGAGTCCACGTCAAAGAGACTTTCTGTGTAACACATGAGAATAGCACTTACACTAATCGTGTTAGTAGCCCGAGGCTTTGTGACATACGAGCTAAGATGATCATCTAACAGCATAAACAGTAGGCGGTATGATCCCAGACTCTCTCCAGCGTTTCGTGTTATACGGGAACCGGGCACGACGCGCGAGAGGGTCTGGTACGAGGCTACTATTACAGCAGTGCTACTTTACCTCACCTAGCGAGGTCGGTAGGCAGGACGATGGTTTTTGTGCTCTAAAGGAATGCCTTTTTATAAGCAAGAAATTGTCAAGAAAGTGTGGGCGACTCTAGCCGGGGGTTTGTGTCCGGTTAGTCGGGCACAGCTTTAGGATCGTAGCCACAAACACAGCTGCAAAGCGGGGTGGACGACTCCACGATCCAGACACTGGGGGAGACGTGGATGAGCAAGGTTTGCAAAACGTAAACTTAACACCAAGACTCTTTCAGACTGTGAGAGTACTCTCGGATGTTAGTAGATTCCCGCCATTGACGTACCGAAGACAATGCTAGCCAAACGCACGGCTGTATTATGTACTTACGTGCATGGTTGCTTTCTAACTTGCGTGCACTAGACGCATGTCCACTAGACAATGTCAAGACACTTGTCATTGATAGCTAAGCGGCGGTACTACCGTAGGTAGCATATTGGGTCATGCAGAGTAGATCCTGGAGAAGTGAATCCGGCTTGGGTGCTGGGAGACCTCCCCGATGGGCGTGGTCGCTTTTATTGTTAGCTCAGGTCCGAGTTAAAGTACTGGATCGGCGCCGAACGTTGTTTTCTTGAAAAATGACTGAATGGGCCCTTTTCGGCTTAATCTTTACCGCCACGCCCTTATTATGCTGTTTGGGTCGAATAAGTGGTCGCGTAAAGTCGGCAAATGAACATCGTCACTAGAAAACTGACGGAGATATAAATTCAAAATCGCCTTGAAGGACGAATTTGTCCTAAATGATTTTGTATCGGCGGTACACGGGTATCTCAGGCCCAAGCTACCTTTGCTTTGGACCTGGTTTACCCTCCTATGTTATAGACTATGTTTTACGCAGACGTAGGAACCGGCCGGGCTGTTGTAGGAACAGTCTTCTCGCTCACTGTAGTTATAGAAATTTTTGGTCCTACAGACTTTTACAAATCTTTTTACTTTCTAGCTGGCAAGCGAGACAGATTTTGCTTACTAATGTTGACATCCACGGTACAGCGTTACCTGTCGTGAAAATTTCCTACACCAGTACGAGTAACAAACAAGCTTAGCGCAACAAACTTCAATTAATGAGAATGATACTTACAGATTATAGTCGTGTTCTCTTTGCATGGGTATGATCTTCGAACGGCAAACTAACGTGTATCTAATGTCCATTCCCAAATAGGAGAATACGTGGAATAACCCGTATCTCCTAAAGCAGACATCACTGAAAGTTGATTACAACATAATTGGAAAGCTCACAAGGAGGATATTCCAGATCAGTTAATGAATACGGTGAATGGTGCTTTATTACAACATAATTAGTAACTTCCTGTAAGACACGCGCTTGGCCCTGCCTTACTCTGCTATTAACACCAGGTCTCAGAAGACTCCAATGACACCGCCATAATGCCCATTACTAATCATTCCAATTACTGTCACTACTACATGTACCTGAGAGAAACGCCTCTTCACTGTCCGAAGAATCGTCGTCACCTCTGAATTGGATCACTACCAGTTCCAATGCCTCTTCAGTGTTACCATCAGCTGCCCAGCAATGTTCTTCGATTGTCTTAACTAAGTGCTCGATGCAGCTCTTCCATTCCGCAGCTGTCACACTGGCTATTCCTTCCGCTGCAATCCTTAATTTTCAATTGTAGCCATCGCAAATTCTTTGTTGTGTGAGTCTGCATAGCTTTCAGCTGTGCTTACACCAACATAATTGGACAGATTTTGCAGTGTCCAACAGGCAGCCTGAGGACAACATGGCCATGGTTATCTGCAATAATATGTGTAACGTAGTGTGGGATTTCTGACTTTCATCGTCATGAAGAGGTTTGCCTTCAGCATTTTGTTGTCGTGAAGGATGCCGTGGGCGTCCATCCTCTAGCATAGCCATCTTCGTGCTGCTTTTGGCGAAGATTTTCTCAACAACACTGTTGTGGTACTTGGTAATGTCCAATACCGCAACTGAGTTGGATGACAGATTGGGAATTAACCTCTCTTTGAACGACTCCATGAAATGCTTAGTAGTCGTCTAGCTGTGGTAGTCTCCTGTGTCCTTTTTGCCTCTGAATACCAGTTCAGCATTGTTGATCCACCCGTCTTTCCAGCCAGCGTGAAGAATAATTAGTCTGCGTCCCAGTCTAGACGGAATTCACCTCCACCTCTATCATCAGCAGTCTATACTCTTTCTATTGTATGGTAGGCATTTAGGCAAGTTTCATCTAGGTTGACGATAGGACGTCCTTGCCTACGAAAACGATTTGGTGTTTCTCAGATATTTATGGCAAGCTGCAGTAATCCTGTGCTGTTCATACAAACCTGCTATTTTGGTTCATATTTCATAGCTAAAACCGATGTTCTATTACGGTGGTGTAGAGGGCGTGTTTCCCAAACAGATACTCGGCTTCTTCTCTCAAAGCTAGAAGCATTTTATCGATTGTTGGAAGTTCTCTGCTGATGTAGAAGCGATGGATGCGAGGACGGATGACTCCTTTAATACAAGAAAGTATCCATATATTGCTGAACCGAGCATGTACAAGGTTTTCTATCTTTGTTAGCTAGACTGTCTACAACTCTTTTGTGTCTGACCTCCTTTCAACTGGTTGATACATGTCTCTGCATTGAGGCTGTTGTTCTCGTTGTGATATTTCTAACATAAGAGGTTCTCCAGCAAGCAGTCTTCTCTCTTTCAAAGATGGAGTAGACATTGCGAATAATGGATTTTTCAGAACTTCCGAAAGCTTGGTGTTTTCTCTTTGTCCTATCCACTGCAAAGAATTCATCTCGCTCATCTTGGATATTTGCCGTCTCTGCAATCACTGACAAAAATTGTACATATGGTTTCTAAAACTGCATTCTGGAAAGCTGACGCGGGCGTGTTACACTTTGAATTGAGTAAACAGTTGTTTCTTGCAAGGTTATGTACTTGAGCAACTGATTAAACCTTGAACCTACTCAGTGAGTTTATAGCGGTTTATAGCGGAACGTTTCTGTACTGAAACTGTTTCCACGATTCGCAGTAATTAATTATGTCTCTTTAATTATTTATCTCTTAACCGCAGTTCTCACGTATTCTACTATTTTGGGAATGGACTTTAGTTTAATGCACCTCGGCATGATACGGATGTTGGGAGTCAACTATTATCCACGTCATAGAAAAAGGGAACAAAAAATTCTCAACAATTGTTTTAACTGGCAACACTAAACACAAATTTTAACGTCGCAAACAAATAAAGTCAGAGCACTAAACAAATAGTTACGTCGAATGCCATTTCCTGCGGGTAGTCTACTACAGGCTGACATTATTACTACAAACTGTTACTGCAACACAGCGCTAAAGGTTCAGGCCACAAATCTTCTTTATCCAATTAGCGTGAGTCAGGACTCTAGTGTAAACTCCCATACTTTTTGCCTTGCCACATCCTTCTCCCCAGCTCACCATTCCTGCCAACACACAACGTCGTCCGTAATCTCTATTTTAATACCTAGCGGACCACCACTGTCTCCTTGTAATCAGTTCCGCACATCAAACTGTTCGTTATTGGATAATTTAGATGTCTTTTGAAACAAATATTATGAGACGCAAGACGCACGTCGCCTTTACGCAAGCATGTTGATCTACTAAGTGAAGAATTTACTCTTCCTCACCCAGTGACGATGCCTTCCATTCCAGCTCGAAGGTAGGATCCATCTCTCCTCTTATTAGGCGAAAAAACAGGAAAGACACTTTTGCAGTGACACGAAACCGGGTTTGGTAGCCTGATAATTTTAATGTCATTGTGTAGCGTACTCTTGTTATAATTGGGATGAATAACTGTCGACTTGGGCTTAAAACATTGTGGATTTCCTTCAACATCGACTTCAGAGCAGTTTCCACAGTGACGAGTGTCATCTTCTTGTTCTCAATTTGTCATCAGATAATCGATAACCTCGATCATAGTTATACGTCACTGTGCTGTCAGCATCATGCTTCCCGTTATTGTCGCTAAATTCAAGATGTCTATTCGTGACTTGAGAAGGTTCACAAAACGCTAAATATATAATATTATGACATTAGCCAATAATCAAGTCTTACTTTAAAACTGCATACAGTAAGATAATATTAAGTTAATTAAATTAAGACTACTATGTTCAGGTTAAATTTTTCTTAATTGACTTCAGCAAAATTTTTTACACATTATCAAGCGAATTGTAAAGCCTTAAAGGTATATTCTGTCGCTTAGCGCTTCGCTAACGCAAACTTGATTGTATAGCAAGATAAAAGGTTGGTCTGAACTACAGGCTAAGTTTGATATGACAGCGCTAGATATTAGCAGCAAACAGCGTGAAAACAGAGCGCGTGCTATAATTACGTGACAAACGTTCCGTCAACACACGCTATCCATAAGAACCTCGTTGCCATAAAACTGCAAAAGACACTCAGGAGTCGTTGAGAAAATGTGCTCGTGGGCTATAAAACAAGCGCGGATTTCTGCCGTTGCACTTATCACGTGACCTTACCACGTGATCACGGTATGTGCTTTGTTTTCATACTGAAATGTACTGATCGCATTTTCAAACCTAGTTTTGTGTAAAATATATCCTATTTTGTGCCTTCGACCTGATGAAAGATGACGAGTTGGTTTGGGCCCTACCCGAACTCTGCTTCAACAACAATATAGAAAAATTGCTCCCGTACGTTTTGTACCAGTCACTACCTTCTGATATCCATCTTTACCTGTAGTTCAGCGCAATCTTCCAACATGATTGCGTATAGTATGCTATCGAGTTTGTGGAGGCGTAGCTCTAAATGACGGAGTGTACCTTTAAAGTACAGATATTAGTATGCATATTATATATTTTTGTGAAACGGACAAAAGAAACAATCTAAGTATATATAATACCATGTCGTCCTACTGAGTAAGGAGTAAAAGGAAACTCCAGAGGTGAATAACCCAAAGGAGAGGACAAAGAACATCAGGATATAGCCTTGTAAGTTGTATGTCTTGTATGTGGAGCTGAGAAATCCAGATACATATCTGTAAATGCATCAACGATGCCTAAAGAGGGTGATTTTCGGGATTGATAAAAGGTTTGTCAGGTTTGGGTGCAGGCAGAGCTGGGGCTGGTCTGACTTTGACCTGCATTGTTGGTTGCTTGATGTAAGAAAAAGGTTTAAAAAGGAGCATAAACAGACCAACTCACCAATAGATCTAGT
This sequence comes from Corticium candelabrum, assembly GCF_963422355.1. Lineage (NCBI taxonomy): Eukaryota > Metazoa > Porifera > Homoscleromorpha > Homosclerophorida > Plakinidae > Corticium > Corticium candelabrum. The sequence continues at coordinate 5,443,068 of NC_085086.1, read as the reverse complement.
TAGCTCTATAATATCTTGAGTACATGCAGAGAAATTACGGATCGAGTGCATGCAAATTGATAGGTAGTGGAGATTCCATACTCAGGTCGATCGTTTGTCAACATTACACTTAGAATACATAAAATTTGATAGATATATTTACGCTTCTGCTTTTTTGATGCGGTCTTCTTTGACTTTATACCATTTATATTTATTGGGGAGGAATTGCCCCCCTTTCCCAGCTATGCCGTCACTGATTTGTGTGACATGTGACACCGTCAAAACAAACAATATCTAGCGCACAGCTGCAGGATCAGGTTCAATAACCACACGCTATGACAATATTCGCGGTGTCGAGCTGTATTTCATTGCAATACAAAGTAATTTTGAAAAGTCTACAATAACTCCTAGAAGACAACGTGAGTGTAATCATTGTCTGAAGACGTACGACGTCGGTAGAGATTGCAAGAACGCGCTTACAGAAATTGGCTCTCTTGAAGGGGCACGCGTCACAATGCCTCCATCTATAACATGCGCCACTGATACCAATCTCTTTTGTACTCTACTACAAGTAAATTGTAATCAACTGACCATATCCGAGACAGAAACAACATTAATGTAGACAACCACATCAACCACAACAGCAATACAACGTCTTAATATGTCAACCAAGTACATGCACGTGCACATCGTACAGGAACATCAACGTTCAACGCAAACAAATGTCGGTTTCTTTGAATGATAGATGCAGTTATAGTTTCCTCTATCGCACCACCTAGAAATCGTCTTCTCTCCGTCGTAAAGAACACGTACCACAGTGACATGTGGATATGTCTTTTGACAGTAGCGCAAGATGCCAATCTTGTTTGACGTGGCAATACATCCTGACACGCCATCTTTGTCGGTCACCCACTCTCCAGACACCATGTCGACATGCTGATTGACCTTGCCGCACCAAAACGCTACTCTTGGTACGATCGCGACTTTGAACCGGTCGCTGACGTCGCCTGTAATACCGTCACGCGTGTTAATCCAGATATGTAGCTTTTCGCACACTCTGCCTGTCTACAGCATCGCATGAAATCTCTTTTCTACTCTACCACAAGTAAATTCTAACCAAATGACGACATGAGCGTCCATGCAAAACAACGTCAACATCCACAAATATAACTCACAACGGCATGAACGTACCAACACAAGCAAATGTTGTTTTTCTCGAATTGTAGATGCATTTACGGTTTCCTCTATTGCACCACCTGGAAATCGTCCTCTCTCCGTCATAAAAAACACGGACCACAGTGATTTGTGGATATGTCTTTTGACAGTATCGCAAGATGCCCATCTTGTCTGACGTGGCAATACATCCTGACACGCCATCTTTGTCGGTCACCCATTCTCCAGACACCATGTCAACATGCTGATTGACCTTGCCGCACCAAAACGCTACTCTCAGGACGATCGGCACTTCGAACCGGTCGCTGACGTCGCCTGTAATACCGTCAAGCAGGTTATTCCAAATATGTAGCTTTTCGCACACTCTGCCTGCCTACAACATCGCATAAAATCCCTTTTCTACTCTACCACAAGCAAATTCTAATCAAATGACCACATCCACGTCCATGCAAAACAACGTCTACATCCACAAACACATCCACATCCACAACCATGCACATCTACGTCCACAAACAAATATAACTCACAACGGCATGAACGTACCAACGCAAACAAATGTTGTTTTTGTCGAATTGTAGATACAGTTAAGGTTTCCTCTAGTGCACCACCTAGAAATCGTCTTCTCTCCGTCATAAAAAGCACGGACCACAGTGATATGTGGATATGTCTTTTGACAGTAGCGCAAGATGGCAATCTTGTTTGACGTGGCAATACATCCTGACACGCCATCTTTGTCGGTCACCCAATCTCCAGACACCATGTCGACATGCTGGTTGACCTTGCCGCACCAAAACGCTACTCTCGGGACGATCGGCACTTCGCACCGGTCGCTGACGTCGCCTGTAATACCGTCAAGCAGGTTATTCCAAATAAGCAATTTTTCGCACACTGTGCCCGCTTAAAAATCGCATGAAATCAATTTTCTATTCTACCACAACTAAATTCTAATCAAATGACTACGTCTGTGTCCATGCAACATCCACAAACTGATCTACATCCACAACCATGCACATCAATGTCCACACAAAAAATATAACTCGCAAACCGCATGAACGTACCAACACAAGCAAATGTTGTTTTTGTAGAATTGTAGATGCAGTTATGGTTTCCTCTATTGCACCATCTAGAAATCGTCCTCTCTCCGTTGTAAAAAACACGGACCACAGTGATATGTGGGTATGTCTTTCGACAATAGCGCAAGATGCCAATCTTGTCTGACGTGGCAATACATCCTGACACGCCATCTTTGTCGGTCACCCACTCTCCAGACACCATGTCGACATGCTGATTGACCTTGCCGCACCAAAACGCTACTCTCGGGACGATCTGCTCTTTGAACCGGTCGCTGACGTCGCCTGTAATACCGTCACGCATGTTATTCCAAATATTTAGTTTTTTGCACACTCTGCCTGTCTACAGCATCGCATGAAATCTTAGTTTTACTCTACCACAAGTAAATTATAACCAAATGACTACATGCGCGTCCATGCTAAACAACGTCAACATCCACAAATTTAACTCACAACGGCATGAACGTACCAACACAAGCAAATGTTGTTTTTTTCGAATTGTAGATGCAATTACGGTTTCCTCTATTGCACCAGCTGGAAATCGTCCTCTCTCCGTCATAAAAAACACGGACCACAGTGATTTGTGGATATATCTTTTGACAGTAGCGCAAGATGCCAATCTTGTCTGACGCGGCAATACATCCTGACACGCCATCTTTGTCGGTCACCCACTCTCCAGACATCATGTCGGCATGCTGATTGACCTTGCCGCACCAAAACGCTACTCTTGGGACGATCGGCACTTTGAACCTTTTGCTGACGTCGCCTAAAATACCGTCACGCATATTATTCCAATCATGTAGTTTATCGCACACTCTGCCTGTTTACAGCATCACATGAAGTCTATTTTCTTCTCTACTACGAGTAAATTGGAACCAAATCACAACATAAGCGTCCATGAAAATCAAGGTCAACTTCCACAACCACGTCCACATTCACAATCATGCAAATCAACGTCCACAAATAAATCCAACTCGCAACCGCATGAATTTTTACGTACCAACGCAAACAAATGTCGGTTTCGTCGAATTGTAGATGCAGTTATCATTTCCTCTATTGCACCACCTAGAAATCGTCTTCTCTCCGTCGTTAAAAACACGGACCACAGTGATTTGTGGATATGTCTTTTGACAGTAGCGCAAGATGCCAATCGTGTATGACGGGGCAATACATCCTGACACGCCATCTGTGTCGGTCACCCACTCTCCAGACACCATGTCGACATGCTGATTGACCTTGCCGCACCAAAACGCCACTCTTGGGACGATCGGCACTTCGAAACGGTCGCTGACATCGCCTGTAATACCGTCACGCTTGTTATTCCAAATATATAGTTTTTTATACGCACTGCCTGTCTACTCCATCGCATGCAATCCTTTTTTACTGTACTACAAGTTATTTCTAACCAAATTCTACATCCGCGACCACAACCACGTCAACGTCCCGTCCACAACTCTGCACACCCACATCCACAGCCACATCAACCACTAGTCTCGCATTTCTGTCTAGTCTAGATTCGCAAATTAATCAACGTCTGTAACTAGAAAAATCCAACTTATAACCGCATGAACCTACCAACACAGACATATGTCGGTTTCGTCGAAGTATAGATGCAGTTATAGTTTCCTCTATTGCACCACCCAGAAATCGTCATTTCTCCGTCGGAAAAGACACTGACCACAGTGATATGACGATATATCTTTTGACAGTAGCTCAAGATGCCAATTTTGTCTGACGAGTCTTTGCATCCTGACACGCCATCTTTGTCGGTCACCCACTCTCCAGACACCATGTCGACATGTTGGTTGACTTTGCCGCACCAAAACGCTACTCTCGGCCCGATCGACTGGAGTAAAGCAGAGCTTTTCACCTTCGCTGATGTCTACAAAATTAACAATCGATCAAAAGTAGTGATCATTACATATAGACGTGCATGTCCTCTGTCTACCAGAAGAATGAAAATAGAGAGCAACAATAAGAAAATTTGCGCCCGCATCGCGTCGTGTACTTCTCTTCACTTTCGAGTTCTTGTCCGCAATGAACTGTAAACGATTATCAAGATAAATGGGCGTCACAGCTTGTTATATATAGAGAGTCTTCGCAAATCGACCAATCAACGACGACGATGCAAGACGGCACCGTGCCTTCTGATCGTGTTGGGATGACGTCATCTATTTACTAAGAAACATTGACGTACGTCGCAATTATTCATTAATTATTTGCTATTTTCCTGGTGTCTGAGCTATGAAATTGTTGATTTTAGTAACTGAAAAATGGCTAATATCTGTCCGATCCATGGCCAATAATTGGACAAATATTATCTTATCTACTAATGTAGTGTTGGCAACAAACACGTTCAATACAATGTTGTGTTCTTGGGCATTGATAAAAACGTTTCACAGGCGGATCCAAGGGAGTTTAATGGGTTTAATTCATCCCCCCCTAATGAAACTGTTGTCATTCTAAATTCGATAGGGTATACATGTAGCCGCGCACAGCTTTGTATGGTTTTCGAGGTGGCATACGGACTGGTAATTTGCAATGGCTTTTCCCGTGAACTCGTAATTTTGATTGACCGCTCGAAAGAAGAAACTGTTTCTTTAGAAGTTTTCTTCGAAAAGAAAAAAGGAGGAGATAAACATTTACCTGTCTTGCAAGAGCAATCAAACTCACACGTCGCTCTGGAGGAAGTCAGCTCACAGTCACACTCGGGTGCACGTGTTTCTAGTACATGACTCTCTTCCAGCGAGTTTCGTGACAATCACCAGATATATGTGTGAAACAGGCAATTACTTTCTCGAAAGTAAACTTGGGGAGTTTGTGGCAATGGTTCTACGCTCACGTGTTTACCAAAACTGCTAAGAACGTGCTGTCAGAGCAAAAACCTGGTACTCAGTCCTTGCCACCCACGAACACACACCCTGTAAGGTAATCTAGCAGCAGTCCTATTCTGGTGCTCCTGCATAACCTCCTAGGGTTATTGGTGACGGTGCTCAAAGAAAACCTAAATGGGTGTCATGTAGCGTCCTATTACGGTCATGATAGTTGCTTCTCCTGCCTCGCCAAACCAGCACACGGACTGCACAAGTGTAATAATTTACCTTAAATTACTATCAGAAGTAATAAATACAACTACAAAATAATCCTATACTAACATTACTGAAGTCGAAACTATCTACAAAACATGTCTGCCAACTGGTATAGGCACGGTGTATTAGACTTCCTTTTGCATTATCCTGTCAGCTATACTACAACATCTTAGGCAAATTTCAGAGCAGTGTTATCCGCAAAAGTTGCAATGTGCTTAAGCGAACATCCTTTTAGACCTCAAAAGAACATTTTTTAGAGTTTGGCTATTATCTAGTCTTCTAATCAACAAATATTGTCTCCTTCACATCAGCTTCAGCCAAAATTAGACCAAAATCAATTAAAAACTTCAAATACATGAAACATATTATCATATAAGAAAAAAGCATATAAAAATTAGCTGACTTCAGCAACGCATCTGATAACGGGTGGGTTGCAAGAATTGCTGACAGCCTCAGGATCAGTTGAACAACAATTTCGTTTTTGAATAACTTGTATAAATTTTTTTTTATGTAAATCCTGAAGCAGCTTAAGCAAGAAACTTGCACACAACTGCTTCTCTCGTATCAGGAGCATAAATGAGAACCTGGTCATTGACTGAAGTGGACATGACCGCTGGCTTGACATCATGCAGCAGACAGATACCTGTGGGCCTTGGTATCCAAAACCAGAGCTGCAGCATTGTTGGTGCCCTTGGATGCCTCCAGCTAAGCTTCAGGTGGATTGTAGCTCTGGCCCTAAGCCTCAAAGTAGCGCATGGAGGCCCTGCCTAGAAGAAGAGGAGCTTTCTTCGCACCTGATCTTAAGGTTGACGCCATTCACGAATGACGTGGGAGACTTGACATTTGTCCATTTGTTTATGTGTGTGTGTGTGTGTGTGGGGGGGGAGCGAGGCGGTGGAGCAGATGGTAGAGGGTTGGTGATAACATCCGGGATCTTGTATTCCGTGGTGAATGTTGAAGGCTCGATCCTGGTAAAGGCGACACTGTCGCAGTTTCGTTGAGCAAGGAAGTTACCCACACTTGCTTCTCTTGACTCAAGAGTATAAATGAGTTCGCAGCAGACGGACGAGTACGAGTGGGCCTTGGTGTCCAGTCCCAGGGCTGCGCCATTGTCGATGAACCTTGATGACTCTGGCCAAACTTCAGGTGAATTTTAGCGCTGTCCCCAAGACTCCACATGGCGCATGGAGGCCCTGTCTCTAGAGACAAGGAGAAATATCTCCGCAGCTGACCTCAAGATCGACGTCGAAAGACGTGGAGGGCTTAACATTTGTCCATTTTGCCCATATGTGTGTGTGTGTGTGTGTGTGTGTGTGTGTGTGTGTGTGTGTGTGTGTGTGTGTGTGTGTGTGTGTGTGTGTGTGTGTGTGTGTGTGTGTGTGTTAGTGCAGAGCTGCCAACTCTCCCGCATTGAGCGGGAGACTCCCGCATTTGGGACCCTTCTCCCGCCTGTCCGCATTTGGCGTCAAATCTCCCGCATACTGATAATTGGCTATTGTGACTAATGAGTGTGGCTGATGGGTGTGCTGTTATCATATCAATGCATATTGTATATGTTTAAATGTGTCAACTCTTCTTTTCATGCGACTCTTCTATGGTTGGTCAAAATATTATTTATCCGGATGTAGGCGAAGTCTGTCAAGCAAACTCTAATAACTAGCATGCCAAGGACATGCTACTGTCACTGCAACGTTTGCACGTGGTACTTTAAACATTGACTATCGTAGAAGCGTACTTCTTTAAAGCGAAGCAAAGCAGGGCAGAGGAATACGCCAATCGCACACCGGTCCCTCTATCTGCGTCCTCAGAAACGTAAGTATCTGTGAAGTTCTAACCGTTGTCATCTAGATGTAGTTCTTTATTGCGCATTTAATTTAATTAATTAATTAAGTCTATGCATTCTACAAAAATCTTAGGTGTAAGAATGCAATAGAGCCGTACACTTTTGCAATCTGTATAGTCAGGCAGTTCTCTGAGACTTTCTGAAACGTGCTTATCATTCCTGAAAGATGAATCGATCAGGAAACGGTTGAACCGTAAAGCAGATGACTCTGACATATTGGGTCTTACGCTATGAGGTAATTGGATTGCGAAAAGACAAATAATAACTCTTTAGATCGATGGTATCAGCTAGTTAGTGCTCCCATGCAAGGCAAGTAACAGTCTGAAAATGTGTCGATTGCTAAAAAACCGTGCCTTGATACAGTTGTTATTATAAATCAGAATTATCACTTTTAATTATAATTATTAACTTAGTTCTACATATACTGTAGATATTGATTCGTGCATGCAGTATTCTAGTTGTTTGATGAATTCCAATTCTAGAGTAGCTTGTACGTACTACCAGAAAGTATAACTAAATAAAGCCTATCAACTAAAAACCTACACTATTTAGATACAATATCACCTTAATTTTTTAAGCGTAATCACACAACAGTAGAATGCATAAGATACAGACGTAAGAATATTTCACTCTAGCAGTACACTCGATTCCACTGCTCTTGAGGGAACGTCAAGAGAACACCAGGTAGTAGAGCCAGTTGAAGACACACTTTAAAAGGAAACGTAAGTCAGTGAGAATACTGAACAAGCCGGGGATTGTGACACAACACCGAAACAGAAAAGGAAGACCTCAGCGTACACAGGATCGGCTCGATATTTATCAAAGTTTAGCCGAAGTTGTATTCGGATGTATGAATGCATTGAAGCTATCAATAGCAATCGGTTTTTCTTCTTTTGCACTGTGTGCAAGAAAAGGATATCTTGCAAATAACAAGGAGAGCTAGATGTGAAACGACATGTGGCCAGCACTTCTCAAAAAAATTTGCAAAACAATTGGAGATACAAACACAACTGAAATTTTTGCCATGAAGCTGTAGCAACTAAAGTTAGCAATTAATGTTATAATTCTACAAGGCATAAAGTTGTTATCTAATTAAAGTGTTCCGTATACAGACGATAAGAGCAGAAGCAAAAATTGGCACGATGCTAGCACAAAGGAACATTCCACTTGCGTTTGCAAATTATCTTAGTCCAATGACTCGTAAAGTGTTTGATGGGCAAGTTGCAAAGGGTTATTCTTGTGCTAGAACGAAATCAACGGCAATCTTAAACTATGCTGTTGCCCCTGAATTAAAAGAAGACCTTGTATCAGCAATGAAGAATAGCCCATTCTCTATTTTGATTGATGGTTCCAATGACACCGGATTGAAAAAGGTGAATGCAATTACGGTAAGAATATTTGATATACGTCGAGGAACAGTTCAAAGCAAATTCCTTGACATGTGCACAACAACCGCAGAAGCCATACTTGCTAAGATGAATCAAGTACTGTCTGCTTGCGACGTCTCTTAGATAAAATGTGTTGGTTTTGGCGTAGATAGTGGTAGTGTGAACATTGGCAAAAACAACTCTATCAAATCAAGAGCCTTGCGTGCTAATCCGAACATATACTTCGTAGGCTGCCCTTGTCATCTTGCTCACAACACAGCATCTGCTGCATCTCACCGCTTTAGCTAAGTAGTGTTACTACTGGGTTTGATATACAAGATTTGTCCGTAGATTTGTTCTATTGGTTTGACAAGAGCACTAAACGCAAGATCACACTTCAAGAATACTGTGCATTCTGCGATGTCACCTACGCTGCCGTAGTTAAACATGTTTCTACAAGGTGGCTCAGTCTTGCAACGGCGGTAGAACGTACCCTAAAACTGTATGAGGGTCTTCGCTCATATTTTCTTTCAGAAGATGAATCCCAAGCACGCTTCAAACGACTTTCGATGCTCTTTAGTCGACCAGTTACGGAGGTGTACCTCCTATTCTAACATAAAGTACTTCCAATGTTTAAGCGCTTCAACTTGTTGCTGCAACAGGAATACCGGTGTATTCATATCCTGCACAGCCAGTGCGTTGAGTTACTTCGCAAGCTTCTTTCGCAAATTTGTGAAGGTCGCAGTAATCAAGGAGGCTACCCATTTAGCAGAAATTGACTATCAAACGAAAAAATCAATTGACTGATGACATACTCTTTATTGGCTTTACCACCAAAAAGAAATTAGAAAATTTAAAAAGAGAAGGAGAAATGCCATCTTCAGTCGAAAAGAAGTTTTTGATGGTGTACGTCAGTACTACGAAGCGGCCACATGTATATTTTTGACAAATTTCCATTGAGCGATGACACCCTTAAAAATGCTCAATTTGTAGAGTTTCACAACAGGATGAATGCTCATTTTACCGACGTAGAATACTTTGCCCATCGTTACAGCACAGTTCTGCAGCTTACTTCCGAACAGTGCAATGTAATGTTTGATGAGATTGTAGATTACCAACTCTTAGAATCAATAGATATTTTAGACGACACATGAAATATCGCCAATATCGAAGTCGAAAGATAACAGATGAAAGCTGTACGTCTGATGCTATATGGAATTTATTGGCCAGCATAAAGTCTGCAGATGGCTGTCGACCAAGGTTTTCTAACCTGGCAAAGATGGCAAAACTTGCTCTTGTTCTTCCCCATTCTAATGCTGGGGAAGAAAGGCTATTTAGTCTCGTTCGTTTGAATAAGACTAGCTACAAATCCGCTGTGTCTTTGGATGGTACTCTATCAAGCATTGTGACAGTGAAAAATCATCCTTCCGACTCGTCTACTAAATTTGACCCACCCAAGGAGTTGCTGGAAAAATCGAATAAGGCCACAAAACAGTACAATCTACAACATCGCAACTAGTTGCGAGAATGTCCATACTTGTTTAGTTTATCTAAGCTCTCTTGTAATATTAGACAGTGGTACAAGTTTTGTATTAAATATAGTTAATTAATTAATTGGCTTTAGTATTCCTAACTCACTTTGTTTGTGCAGTAAATGGTTGTACATTTGACATGAATTTGTTGCACTTAATTAAGTAAGTGTATTTTTAATTAATTAAGGTTTGTACTCCAGCGGGTCATGCTAATATTTAAATTTTGATGATTAGACATATTATCTAACGCATATTACGATGACTTTTATTAATATTAATGCTATTGTGGGGTGGAAAAAGTTATCCTCCTCATTTTTCTGCAAACGCACGCATTATCATTTGGCTAGGTTGGCAGGTCTGTTTAGTGTGTTTGCATGCGTCTTACTCTAATAGTTTTTGGCATACGAACATTGAAAACGCCAGTGAAATGTTTGTGGTTTGTGGTGTCTTACAGGTCGGAGCCAAAGGCTTACTGATTCAGGAATCCGAGTACTTTCAGACTTTCAATCTGTGAGTTAGGGAGCACTCATTCCCCCATTGTCAAGACATTGCTTTCATATGGTGACAGTGTAGACGCTGCAATGCACATGACCCAGAAATCAGTTGTCGTAAAAATAAAGAGAGTAAGATGGCGGTGACTTAGAAATTCGATAAAGATACCTTGATGAATTTTTGCTGACAATCATTTTGGCCGAATTAACTCTGTTGAAAATTTTGCTATTTGGTTGAATGAGTCAAGTGCATTTACACAGACCAACAACAAAGTACTACCGTATTTTTGGAAGCAATTGAGCTGGGGAAAGAAAAGACAAACGCCTTTCTCTTGTGCAGCGCTGGCCATTTCAATGTTATATTGTATGGCAATGGTACTTCAAAACAGGTGGATAGCTGTGACTGATGTAGTTATATATTGCGCTTAATAGTGTCATGCTTGGAAGGTGTTCAACCGTCTTCAACCTCCTAAGGTTTGTCTGTCATATCGTGCCACATAACATCTTCTGTATTCCATCACAGATGGCTTTGAAGAAGAGATTTGCCAACAGGAGATGATTATTTAAAACTTATCTTTGTGTAAGATAACTAGACTTTATAAATTTTGTCATTCTCTTTGGTAATTCCATAATAAACCTGTGTAATTTTTAGAGCAATTAAAACCTTGAAACTCCATCCTTTGACGTGTGAGTTGCCATGACATGACAGAATTAACTCACATGTATGTGACAAATAGGCAATATTTTTGCTAATTAAATTACCTCATCTGGCAGCTGTTTCTTTAGACAGAAAACAGCATGTTTGGGGTCACACCAAATACCCTATTTGTAGTGTAACTTGGTGTATCATGTTGGAAGGTATTTTATGTGTTTGCATGGTGTGGGTGTTAGGTCATTCATTCTCTTTCTTATCACTTCCGTGTCATTTGATCCCAAGCAACCCGAGCTGACCTAGTCTCGCCCCAGATGCAGTGTAGATGGCAGCTCGGGGAGCACTGCCATCACTACTACGTCTTGATGGCTACTGCCTTTCTGTGTGCATGGGAGTACCTAAGTAATCAAATTTTTTAACGCGCATCCTACTAATGATATTAGCTAAAAACTGATCTTTCAATTGAAATATGACGTTGTTCTTGCTTCTGTACTTGTCGAAATTGCGATAGTATGCCGCTGTCAAGCATTGATAAGAGATTGCATCTACGCTAGGTAGCGCCTAGCAATGAAGTGGCAGATCAGAAATGGCATTCTAGGTCCTTCATACTCCTTTGACAGCGTACACAGATTCTCAGTAGAAGCTCCAATGTGTCTTAAGCCTCTACTTCAATCCATTCGACTGCTACTAGGTCCGGAAGTACCTTGACGTAGGGACATGATTAACTAACTCTGACTTCAAGGGGCGGTACCGAAACAGACGTAGTGGTGACGGCAGCGCATCAGGGTTGCAATCCACACTGCGTCTTGGGCGAGGCTAGAGCTGACCCCATTAGACCAACGTCAGGGAAGACTATTTCAATGGCTGCAGCACTCCCTGCAATGTCACTCACTTAATTGAACTGCTAACTTGTAGATTCCTGTCGACTGATTATACATGTAGGTAGGGCTAATGAGGTGCTGAGTGTGGTAGGCACCTTCTACAATAGTAACATAATAGCATGCATTTGTTATCAACATTTAAGGGAGTAAAAATGTTTCTTTTTAATGACTTTGAAAGGATGAAGTAGTTGGAATAGTTCTCTCATTGCTGTTGTTTTGTATTTTGAAATTTAATGTTGTTTACATAATGTTTAATCACATTTGTGAAAATTTTTGAGATGGCCTCACACATGTCAGACTCTAGGTTTGTGATTGAGGCTGATATCAGACTGGATACGCGCCTGTAAAGCTCTTGTTTTTTGTCCTATGTATGTTTATCTCATACGTATATGATATTTTCAATCGTGAACTATTACACAATAGCTATAATTGCTAATTATTTCGGTATGTTTGTGAGACTATGTGTGAGTCTGTCTGACCCTATGTCTGTCTGTCTGTCTATCTGTTTGCCTAGTCTGTCTGTTTCTCTGTGTGTCAGTCTCTCTGCCTCTCTTTCTGTCTGTCTATCAATTCGTTTATGTCAATCTCTCTCTGTTTTCTTGTCTACCTAGATGTCTAATCTCTAGATATCTGCATTGGTTAGACAGACTGATGAGTGGTGATAAGTTTATTGTCTTTCACTTCGAGTCTTCTCTTCAGTGATTGCCAAAAGCAAGAACTAATAGTCTAAATGAAAGAACCTTTGTAAAGCAGACACACTCGACATATCTGATCTAATAGCAAGTACACAATTTTGACTACCAAGTCACAGCATTGCAGAAACATCTCTACTGCCAAGCACAATTGTCTCGGTTTGTTTGTCTGCCTACGTGTGTCTGTCTGTCTATCTGGATGTCTGTTTCTTGTAGTGTAAGTCGACCAATGTGTGACGTGTGCGGCATTATTACTTCCTTACCTCTTGTGTATTACTCAATCTAAATTAAACAACTCCCTCACTCTGATAATATCAGAGATCACACAAAACCGCTTGCAATTGCAGCTGAGGATCCGCTCTCAGTCGATATAATAGACAATGTTAAGTTTTGTGGCCTTACTTACTGGTATAAACGCGTTTCTACTGTGCATTTCTTTTGCTACATGTCTTATTTCAAAGATTTATAGAGCAATCGACTGGTTATGACACTAAAATATTGGTTGACGTCGTTTATCTCGTTGGCTGTGCAGTAAATTGTAGTCTTTCCACATAACCTGGGCAGTATTCTGCTTTATCGTCAAGTACACATACTTGTAAAAAACACGTTGTCATCATCGTCGCTATATGACATACCGCTTTTAAATCGCTGCACTGTATTATCCTCTATTTACCGCCACAACTGGTCTAAGGTCTATAGTACCGTACAAATATAGTAAGGACCACTATATTTCAATTTGACCGTAACTTCGGTTTGCGTGACAATGTAAAAGCTGGTCGGACGTGTATAATAACCAAAAAACTTCTACACACTTTAACGCTTAATTGTTTGCTTGTTGAGAGTGAATTTGCCAAGATCTTAACTTTTCAAACGTAGTGTTCTAAAATATTGCACTGTTCAATACGATCAGATTCGGTCTTTCTGCAACCTTAGCCATTCTTGTTAGCATTTTTTTGATTTTGCAACATAAGAAATTCGGGGAATGTGAAGTTTCCAAGTCTTTCCTGATTTTTCAATCACTTTGATCGCGATTGTGTACCAGCCTTTTTTGAGAAGATCTGGGCAGCTGCAAGCTTCTTGCTGAGATCTTTGTGTGACAGAAAGAGAAGCAATACTTCCAGGCTTTATCTTGCGTGCTACGGCACTGTTGGCGCGGCATACCTTCTTAACTTTAGCTTTGTATAATACTTGTTCTTCCCTTTCTTGAGAGGAAGTAGATATTTGCACCAAAATTACTACATTAGGAGTAACACTAATTATTTATATAAAAGTCAATTGTAAGCGAGATGTTTACCTGCGTGACGTTTTCTGTTTGCCTCTCGGCGGGTTTGAGTAGAATTGCAGATGCAAGCTATTAGATATAAAACAAAATGAATATTAATTTTGCTCTCAAACTATACGAGTATCATGTAACTTATCTTATTACTAAGTCTTAAATTTTAACCCTGATGTAAAAATAGTTAATTTTTATGTCGGTTATTCAAGTTGTTACTCTGCCTGCAGAGCAGGTTCTAATCATGAATAAAGAAAAAGGGTTTGAATATTGAACTAATAATAAACGACTTCTAATAACGACTTTTGTTACTGTTACGGAGGCAAAATGTCTCTATCGTGTCACAGATAGCTCCTGAGACTGGTCTTGTGCACCAAGCAAGCAAAGATTTGGCACAAGGCTGGAACCCACTCAGGCAAATGATGACCTTGTGTCCGTGACTCAATAGCAGTGATTCCGTGATCACATGATATCACGAAATTGCTAAAGTCAATCATAGTTCTGAGTGCCTGCCTGTCTGCATGCATGCATCTACGTATGTATCATCATGATACATACTTTCATGAGTGTTTATGCAATTATGTATATGCATAAATTTATGCATGTAAGTATTACGTCTGTACATGGTATGTAGGTAAATAGCAGGTGCAGGTAGCTTCAAACCAGTCTAGTGCAGATATATACATGTGGTAGTGCTATTTTGTTTGGGTACCATGAGGATGCGTTTCTGGTGGCATATCCAAACCATGTCGTGGAATTTTTTTAATTCCTGTGGACCAATACTTCATCAAATATAAACAATCACATCTAACATTCCAAATACCGCCGGTACACGAAATTACAGCCTTTTATGTCATAACTAGCAAACCTCAAAATAGAATACTTACGTATGCATGAAGATGAAGATGTTGTCCAAGTGCCATTTGCTTGACAATTTGCATACTTAGTACCGTTCAGATGAAATCCTTTGTTGCAACTGAACCTTATTCGAGGACGATCCGTAACGTTTCCATTGACAACAGTAAATGTAACACCAGGTTGTGTTATTGGAAGTTGACATTGAACAGCTAAACAGTGAGAAATTAGATAAAGCAAAATGGCATAAAAAATTATTGTGTATAGCTATGCATGTGTGTGTGTGCTTGTGTGTGTGTGTGTGTGTGTGTGTGTGTGTGTGTGTGTGTGTGTGTGTGTATGTGTGTGTGTGTGTGTGTGTGTGTTTGTGTGTGTGTGTGTGTGTGTGTGTGTGTGTGTGTGTGTGCGCGCGCGCATGTCTTCGGTCCAGTTATTAGTAAAACGGTACATAATTGCAATATTTGCAATATTATTTAAAAATTAATGCACTTTAATTATGTTACACAAATTAGTTGTAAACCTTATAACATGCAGATAATCGTTCGAAGGGTTTCCAGTTTCTTTGGTCGAAAACATTCTGTACTTCTCCTCTTGTCACTTGATTGTATGGGAAGACGTTTTGCTAACAGTAGTTGTAATAATTTGAAAATGACTGTGCACTTCGGTAATTATTATAAATATTTACCTTATTTAAAATATATTATAAATTTTATGTTTTTATAAAATCAGTGTTTCGCTTAATATTTTTAAAGGTAAATTCTCTTTAAATCGATTTGCTATATAATTTTCATAATTACGTTTGCAGGACGGTTGAGTTCCGCTCCAGAGACCGCTTGGCAAGCAAAGTCTAGTACGATCACCGCCTATTAAATCGTATCCACTTCTGCATGAATATATCGAGATAGCAGACAAGTTGGCGATGTGAGTTGTAACACTGCCGTTTCCTGGAGCTACGAGTATATCGCATTTTTTGTCTACACAATTTGATTTTAGTATACTGCACAATTCAAGGATTGCCTTTCGTATACCTTGACATATTGGAGGATTTCCCGACCATGTCCCATTTTGCTGACATATTCTTGTTCGGTTTCCAATAATGCGGTATCCGTCATTACATTCGTAGACAGCTGGACATCCGACACATCGGTTGTCCATAGTGATGCGACCATTTTTAAAAGTAGTATTGGATGTATCTGGGCATTGCAATTCTGCAAAAAAAGCGTTAATACGCTTTTACCGATATTTTTAGTATGCTGCACAATTCAAGGATTGTCTTTCGTATACCTTGACATATTGGAGGATTTCCGGACCATGTCCCACTTTGCTGACATATTCTTGTTTGGTTTCCAATAATGCGGTATCCATCATTACATTCGTAGACAGCTAAAGATCCGACACGTCTGTTGCCGATAGTGATGAGACCATTTCTAAAAGTGATATCAGATGTATCTGGGCATTGCAATTCTGCAAAGAAAGCGTTAGTACGCTTTTGCAAACATTTTTATTACAGTTATTAACTAATTTATTAAGACAGCTACTCTATCAGATTGTCAAGCTTAACTTCTCATTGGTCTACTGCATGCTATTTCTTAATTAATTAAAGCCAATTGCTTGCAACATACGAATTGCGTCATATGAAATATTTTAGATCAAAGTACTTTATATAAGTAGACTTGGTATTAATTTTGTGACAATAAAAGTTTAAGTGTGTTTTGCTAATTAGGATAGCATATTTTGAGATGATACATTTAAATTGTTAAGGTCACGTATCAAGTTAAGATCAGTTGTTAAGGTCTAAGTAAAATTGTTAAGGTCAAGTAGTAAGTTACACAGAACAAAAGTCATTACTAAGTTAGTACAATACTGTAAAGCAAAAGTAGTGTCATAACATAAACATTGTTTGATAACGTAATAGATAATCAAGCTACAAATCAATAAAGCAAACTGAAACAATAATACAAATCCAACAGAATATTAGATGTTTAGTAATCACTCGTATTCAAAACTATTCTTACTAAAACCTAACATCTCATTTGTAATAGTATATCTAGAATATAAAGAATGCATAAAAGACAAAGTATTTCTTTCACTTCCTACAATAGCGATTCAGTCTATTCGATTAAATAAATACCTTTTGGTGGTATTGTACTAGGAGGATCAATAACCATGAGTTCAACATCAACTATGATGTTCAGCTTGTGTTCCTTTGACGCTTCTTCCAAAATGTTAGTGTTGTGGAACTGTACAGCCCTCATCACTCCTTCAAAGCCTGGCACTCCCGTTATCTCGGATTTTCCTACGTGCACCGAAAATATGCGTAAAGGAAGTTCGACTCGTAATTTAACTTCTTTAGGCTCCGAAACATCAACAGTTGTTGTCACTGTGGAAAGTCCAATCTCCAAATAGACAGAATGTGGCGATCCATCATTTACCTTTCCGGACAGAAACGTTGTGTTTTCTAAAAGGCGATGAACGTTGTACTCAACCGACGATAGAGCAACGCGACCACTAGTGAGATGCACCAACAGCCCTCTGTGTGCACTTCCTGACAGGTATACAATAACTGCCTCTGACTGCAATGTATCCATGATAAAACTCAGTTTGAGCGGTTGAGAAAACTCAAACGTTATTGCAGGAGTATACCTGATTAGGCTACCCTTTACGAAAGTTGCTATATAGTTAGTTGTCATAACGTTATAGTTGGCACTTCCGTCATCTCCGCTATTTTCAAAACAATCAGAATCGTCAAGAGGACAAAGATCCTGAGATGTTAGCTTCGTTATTGACTGCTTAATTGTTGTATGTTCTAAAATGGTAGGCTCCATAAGTGTTCAATTCCAGACAGACGGATTATGCATATATACATACATTCATACATACATACATTTTTTTGTTTACAAGGACTCTTAGGGCCAAGGTTAGATACTGCAATCACTATTCTGCAATCTACATGCATACATACATACATACATACATACATAAGTATATACATACATAAATCTATATATTCCTGCATACAGGCAAACAAACAGACAGACAGATATACAGACAGACAGACTGACAGACAGACAGACAGACAGACAGATAGAAAAACAGAAAGACAGACAAACAGACCGAGAGACAGACAAACAGACCGAGAGACAGACAGACAGACAGAGAGACAGACAGACAGACAGACAGACAGACAGATAAACAGATTTACAGAGAGGCAAACATACAGAGTATCTATGCCGTTGCTAGGCATGCGCAACGAAACGTAACTTACAAGTTTAGATTAAATTTTTTTGCAACGTCTCTCTAAACTTTTAGTATTGGGAGATCTTTCATTTGTTGCATCACCAAAGAAAAGACTATGTTATTGCATTTAAAAGCGTTGGCTAAGTAAAAGATGTCAGTTATCAGGGCTGGATCCAGGAATTTTTGAAAGAGAGGGTTGACCCTTTAGCAGTTATTTATAGCATTACTAATTTTCTTTTTTCTAATATAATTATATAAATTATTGAACCACGCCTATTGGAAAAGAGGCGTTCCAACCCCCTGAACCTCCCTCTGGACTCGATCCTGATTACAAAATTGCTCTATTTTGTTCCCACTAGAAAGGAGCACAGTCTTAATAAAACATCCTTTTGCAAATTATTGAGAAAAATTGTAACATTTGAGTGTATCAACAAGCAAATGCAAACAATGTTAGATAAACGTAGAAACGTTCATTCACGTGCAGTCTTCAGTCCAAGCCTGTAGTAGAGGCTTTCTGTAAGTAAGAGCATGTTCGCACCGGGAATAATCATGATTAGTGTAACGTCATTCTAACGCCGTTCTAACGCTGTAAAGAGTAGTATCACAACCACATTAGTGGCATTAGTGGTTGCACGTGACTTTGGCTCGTGAGGTACTAGACAAGAAGAGCATGCCGCTGATGTTTCTGATTTGATGTTGTATGTTTTAAACGTATAAACGCCGCAAAACATGGCGACGTATGAAAGGGAATGTAGATCTGATGTATACTACAGACGTGCCTGTACATGTGGCAATTGTCTGCCGTCCCTAAAGAAGCTGCCAGAGAAAGAAAAGTGAATGTTTCTCTCTTCAAAACGTAAAGCAACGGATTGGTCAAGGCAACTCACGCGAATTCTTGCCGAATATGGCGGATGAAAACAGTTAAGGCTAATTACCCTCCCGTGCTCATGTGACTTAGCAGTGTGAACGCCCTTGCCCTAATGTTAGCCTAGTCATAGTTAGTCTTATCATAGTCGGGCAAGATGTCGGTCTGAACTCGCCCTATCTCCTAGGCAACACTAAATACAAAATTTTGCCTATTCACAAAATGGTCCTAAATGCAATGCTGTACCGTTATCTCTTTCGCACGTTGGCAATAATCTGCTCCAATTTCCGCTACTTTCACATGTAATCGGTTGAGACGATGTCGCCTTTAACCCTTGATCACATTCGACTGTCAGAGATCCACCCACAGAGTCATTTGTAATGCTGTATTTGCCGTTGGCGAGAACACCAGGAGCACCGCAGTGAACATCTGTCAAACAAATTTAACTTTATGTTGATACACCCGGAAGATGACTAGATATCTATACTAATCAATTGCTGTATTGCATGAATTGACACTTTTTCCTGTTGAAAATGTATTCTAACCTGCATACACTTCCACTTCGCAGACTTCAAGGCGGGAGTTGGCTGTTAACGTTAACCAGACGTAGCTTCCAAGTTTGTTACATACAAAAGTTGGTGACTGTCCTTGATTACTGTTGTATGGTGACCCGCAGTTCGCTCGATATTCATTCACATTGCTAAAGCTGCCAACTTCAACACGTAAGCCGTTGAGTTTTCTGTATAATTTATTTTTAGGAAACCATTCCAAAAATGATGTTATCGAATCTCTCAAGTGTAAACGAATGAAGAGAACTAGTTGTTTGTGATGAAGAGAAATGCGAAGAAATTGAAGTTTGTCGTTTTTGTTGTAATTGTTGACGGCACAGAATCTCCACCACATATAATATGATTTACCGATAGCAGAATCGCCATTTACAGCGTTGCTGGAATTTCCAGTTAAAGCGCCTGTGGCATACGGTCCGTCTGACAATGACGTAATGCCTGTAACATTCAAATTCATCGGACCTAATAGATACAAACAAACTGCCTGTTTCTTTTCTGACATAAATAGTTAAATTGGTTAGCGTAGTTCACATACCACCGTATGCCTGAACTTCGCATACTTGAAGAGGTTGCAAACTGTTTTCCATGACAACCCAAATGAAACGTGCTTGTTTCAAACAAACAAAGACTGGAGACTGTCCGTCAGAACGAGCATTGTACACCTTATTGCTACATGGTGTAGCAGAATGGACGTCTGACGTGTTACTGACCTTGACTGTTAATCCATTCTGATAAATTTGTCTTTTCAAACCGTCCCTCAAATGTACCCTTACACATGCAATGTACTCATCACGTCTCATTTCTATTTTCAAATACTTCATTGGTTGTGTCTTTGTGCTACGAGATGTCATAGCACACTTGAATAATTCTTCTTTAGCTCGAAAGCTCATTCCCTTCCTGTTGTCTCCATCAATAGCGTTAGACGCACGGGCTTGTTCTACGACATTAACATCAGTGAGAGTATCTGGAAAGAGTGTGGCAGTTGCCGTTTTTAGAAATATTTCATTTCCTAAAAATAAACATAAAAATTAATTTTTTTATTTGAACTCAACAAAGCTTTTCAATGTATTATACAAATTGTCTTGTCAGAAATTACCTGAGCAGCGTTGAAAAAGAACTAACACCGTAATCAATCTTGTGAAGAAAACCATGATCCTTTCGTATTCCTTCTATTTAAACAAAACAACTTAAAAGTTAATCTAAACAAAAAATTTTAAGTTTAGATCTTGTTATGAAACATGTACCGGGTGAAACGTACACAAAACACACACCCACGCACACACACACACACACACACACACACACACAGAAAAAGCAAACACAAAAACACATTCGCCCAAAAAACCTACGCGCACGCACACACTCATTGACAAGTGCACGCACAAAGAAACACAACACCTCACATCGTATACATGTATAGTCTATCTTCCTCCAGCTCCAAACACGCAATTAATCTAGTTGTTCCAAGCAGTCACTGGAGTTTCCTGGGTTCATATAGTTGGTAACTTCAGTTCTCCAAGCTATCTTCTGTAAGCCGGTTCATTTTGTGATATCAATCAAGTCATTTATCATTACTAATATATCGTAGTATGGCCTAAATGGTGAAATGCGTAAAAGTTGGAATGTATGAATTCTCAGCTACAAAGGCAGGTCGCAAAGTTCTGTAAACTCTTGTGTCTAGATATGAATATAAATAACCATGTAAACTGCATGAGTACGGATTTCGAAAGAACTTAGAACACCTTCACTTCTGTTCATACATACGTACCTTTTGATCGTCCAGTGTGCTTCCTAGCTGTGGCGCTTAGTCAATGCCAAAGCTGAAAGTGGAGCGGCGATGTTTATCTGCTGTACGAATCCGCCGTAGTGAAGAAAACCACGCCTACAAATTTACACTCCCAACAAGTTAACATCACGTAACTGGTCGATCGTTGCTGTACGCAACATGCGGCCACTTGTTTCTGGTGTTTCTGAAGTAGAAAGTTCCTTTACTTTAGTTGGTACGACGCTATATTATACAGTTGGAAGACTGATCGACCTGAGTGTCTGGTGATAGTAAACCGTAGGTGGTTGCTAGACACCTACAGACCGTTAGTTCCGGACTATGGAGATCAAAGGAGAGGTGAAGCAACCAGAGACACGGTAGACTAGCGGAAGCTGGATGAAACAATGTCATTACTGTTTAGACGTGTATTGCGCAATGACTGTGGTTGCATGAGATTGCATTTGCTTCCACACAATATTGTGAGAACAGAATAGACGGACAGTGAAGCGGAAAGGATTCTCGTTAGGTGCACTCTAGGTAACGACGTCGTACGTACAATATCGACGTATATATATATATATATATATATATATATATATATATATATATATATATATATATATATATATATATATACATATATACATATATATATATATATATATATATA
The DNA here is from genome assembly GCF_963422355.1 of Corticium candelabrum. Classification (NCBI taxonomy): domain Eukaryota; kingdom Metazoa; phylum Porifera; class Homoscleromorpha; order Homosclerophorida; family Plakinidae; genus Corticium; species Corticium candelabrum. The sequence continues at coordinate 5,421,068 of NC_085086.1, read as the reverse complement.
TATATATATATATATATATATATATATGTATATATATATATATGTATATATATATATATATATATATATATATATATATATATATATATATATATATATATATATATTGTTCCCACTAACAGTGGGCAAACAAATCACACATACTCCCACATAACATTTCAACATTACAAATGGCTAGTATGTCCAAGATCAGTTTAGATATCGCCAAAGACTAAAAGGACGTTGTTGCAATAAATGCTGGATAGCTTTAGAGACCGTTGTCCATACACACACACACACACACACACACACACACACACACACACACACACACACACACACACACACACACACACACACATATATATATGGCAGATATGTGTTATTTGTGTTATCTGTATTATATACAAATATATGGGTGTGATTCAAATATATATATATATATATATATATATATATATATATATACTACTACTACTATTACTATTACTACTACTACTACTACTACTACTACTACTGAGAGCTTGATAGTTTAGGCATAATAACGTAAAGTAGTAACTGTCTCTTAGTGGTAACCATCTTTAGTTGTTTGTTTTGCTGCGTGGGTGTTATCTGTCAGCTGCTAATATTTGGTGTTTTGGCTTTTTGAAATATACTACTACTACTACTACTACTACTACTACTACTACTACTACTGAGAGAACTGGTGTATTTGAACAATCAAACGGCATCTGCTAACACACTACTACATACTACTACTGTATGTAAAAGCTTCCTCTATAGCAACAAGTTTCTAGGTTGTAACAACTTTGAGATAAACAGTCTTCTATAATCTACTTTCTGCTGCTTCCAGCAGAATGTTGAAGTCCCTTGAGGTTCTGTGAAGCTTGGACCTGCATCCTCGCAAACAACTACTACTACTGAGAGAACTGGTGTATTTGAACAATCAAACGGCATCTGCTAACACACTACTACTACTACTACTTGAATAAACTACTACTACTACTACTACTAATAATAATAAAATCTCTACTACTTTTTTCAAAATACTACTACTGTATGTAAAAGCTTCCTCTATAGCAACAAGTTTCTAGGTTGTAACAACTTTGAGATAAACAGTCTTCTATAATCTACTTTCTGCTGCTTCCAGCAGAATGTTGAAGTCCCTTGAGGTTCTGTGAAGCTTGGACCTGCATCCTCGCAAACACATCACGCAGGCCCGAAGGAGTGCAAATGACAGTCGACATCTCAGCCAGTTGATAGTTGTGCTGTACTCGGTGTGGTGCTTTTCCGATAAAAGTGAGGCTAGTCTTTTCAAAAAAATAGACGTCAGTTTACTGCATCCTCCAGTGCATGCTAAAATGATTGGCGTGAACGATGAAAGCTCCACGTTATTAATTAATTAACTACTACTACTACTACTTATGAGTAGGTGGTGACTATAGCTTGTGATAATAGTTAAGCATACAGTGTAATGACGTAAAGTAGTAACTGACTTTTAATTGTTTGTTTTGCTGCGTGCGTATATCTGTCACTTATAGTGTTGTATACTACTACTACTACTACTACTACTACTACTACTACTGAGAGAACTGGTGTATTTGAACAATCAAACGGCATCTGCTAACACACTACTACTACTACTACTTGAATAAACTACTACTACTACTACTACTAATAATAATAAAATCTCTACTACTTTTTTCAAAATACTACTACTGTATGTAAAAGCTTCCTCTATAGCAACAAGTTTCTAGGTTGTAACAACTTTGAGATAAACAGTCTTCTATAATCTACTTTCTGCTGCTTCCAGCAGAATGTTGAAGTCCCTTGAGGTTCTGTGAAGCTTGGACCTGCATCCTCGCAAACACATCACGCAGGCCCGAAGGAGTGCAAATGACAGTCGACATCTCAGCCAGTTGATAGTTGTGCTGTACTCGGTGTGGTGCTTTTCCGATAAAAGTGAGGCTAGTCTTTTCAAGAAAATAGACGTCAGTTTACTGCATCCTCCAGTGCAGTAAACTACTACTACTACTACTACTAAAATTGGTAGTGTTAATGTATAAGTTTGATAGACGGCTAAATCGGATCGCCCACAAGGCTAAAATTTAGTGTACAGGCGTAACTCGACATAGGTAAGATTATAGGCAGGGTTGCATCGACTTCCACCTTTAGGTGGGTCTCCTTTCGGAGGTGCAACGTAGGACGACACTATGCTGTTCGCCTTTCAAGAAGGATACTGACTGCCCTTGACAGAATGAATTACATAAACTCAATCTCATGGCGTAGCTTTGTTTTCTCATAACTAAGAATAAAATGCTCACTCTAAAATTTCAATAAATTTATTGTTGGTTCACATGCCATTGTTACGTCACATTGCTATCTATCAGTCCCATCCCACCGGGTTAGCTGTAGATGGTTTTACTTAACTTGAACATCTAACTACGTCCAGAGCAAAGGGATAGAGTTCCGATTGTTCAGTGCGTACGTTGGAAATTTGCTGATTATATTTTAGAATATCCTAGGATGACCAACCTCCACTCACACGCTAATTTCGATTTCTCTGGAACTGTGCATAGGATCTCCACCTATAAAACTGCCCATTCTTGACAAGAAACTTTGCGTTTCTTTCAAGTGTCTGCTGCCCATAATCAAATTTTTGAACGGAAACAATCTAATGTGCCCGTTTGGAGAACGCGTTCCTTTAGCTAATATGTTACAGCTCCAGTGACTGCGAGCTAATATATACTACCTACGTAAGAGGATACATACGGACCACATGTCTATAGAGCTATAGAGGCATTCTGCAGTCTTGAACACACGACCTTACCTTTGCTTCAATTACGATTTCGAGTAAGCATTTAAGAGGAGAAGCTAAGATGAGACAAAAGCGTACTGTATGTATGGTCTGAGATGTCAAAATACAGTTGGGATTCTGATATATCATATTTATATTTGAGATATTTTTTTCCTAAATATTACAGCTTCATTAAATTTTACTATATACCGTGACATACCACATTTGACGCAAGCAACACTTCTTATAAGTAGTGCAGGACGCGTGTGAGTTTTACAAATATTATTGCGTTATCCACTAAGGTATTGGCTGGCACAACAGTGTGAGAATTGTAGTCTTTTTCGTTATCGATTTCAACCGCATACATTATTACTACAAAGATATCTCGAAAATACTACTTGACAGCTATTGCGTTAAACTATAATTAAATTACAGTTTGTTTAAAATTATTACATTTTTTACATTTCTGTTTTTCGCATGCAGATAAAATTTACTCGTTGTAAACTTGTTTACGTTCAGGCAATGCTATGAGTCTCATTGATATGGTTAGTCATCCAGTCGGTGACGTTCTTGTTGTTGTAGAGGTTTGTAGGGTCCGTGAATCCACCACTAAGGACTTGGAACAATCGCCATCGACCATTTTGGACTCTACATGCAGTTGCTGCCCAATTGGCCTCTGTATGATCTTTATCTACTACTTTTGCATTTGGCGCATTGAACATTAGTTTCTTTACATATCAGGTATGAACATCAGTTTTGAATCCCAAGCACTGATGGTCTGTAACGGTGTCACTAGAAGACGCCATGGTATTGGTTCAGTAGAACAGTTTTCATTATTGTGATTAGATTTCTTCATCTTCACTAGTGCCATGTCGTATGCCACACCTTGCCGGTTAGACATAGCCTGCCACTGTGGATGTAAAACAACGGATTTTGCTCTAGAGAACTTCTTCATGTGTCGAGCATTGCTGACTCCCAAGCTGATTACCAGACGTCTTGGTGTGCGTGTGTACTGACTAACACAGCGAGCCGACGTCAGAAGCCAGGAGTCATCAATTACAACAGCATCGCACATAGTCTGGCAAACTTGACGATCTCAGGTGAAGGCATACCATGGTATCTCTGTGCAGTTGACAGAATCATGTGTCTTGCTTTGAGCAGAAGCAACAGGTCTACAGGAAATTGACTTGGATGTTGCTTTGTTAGTTATGGCATTTGTTGTAAAAGGGCTGAGAGTCAGTTTGTTTACTTTTTTAAAGCAAGGATTGTTAGGAAGATGGCTAAGATAGTCTCTTTTCCACTCCTAGATAAGGAATACAAAAGAATATCTCAGCTGACACTGATATACACTAGCTATAGTTATACGTTACCTCTAGACTGAACATTCCGGGACTGTTTAGATTCCAAATTCCTCCAACTCGATTGGTTTGATTCATAAAGACAATCACGTCGTCTCCAAGCTTGATGTGTTTATGTATAACTTGACATATTCTGTCGAATTGACTAACGTTTATTTTTATTCTGGACTGTTTCATAATTCCTTTTAAGTTACAAACCACTTTTACTGCATACAATGTATGAACTCCTTTTCAACTCGATAGACGGCTTGTACGTGTATTTGCATTGCTGCTGCTGTTCTCTTTGTAATATTTTCTGACATGAGAGGTCCTCCAGCAGTCTTCTCTTTTTCAAAGAGGGAGTAGACATTAAGAATCATGGATTTTTCAGATATCCTGAGAGCTTAGTGTCTTCTCTTTGACCTATCCACTGGAAAGTCTTCTAATCGCTCATCTTGTATATCTGCAGTTTCTGCAGTCACTGACAGAAATCTGACATATTGCTTCTGAAGATAAGTTCAGAAAACCTGACATTGACGTGTAACACTTTGAACTGAGTAAAACAGTTGTAGCTTGCAAGCTTATGTACTTGAGCCACTGGGTGAAACTTTGAACCTACTCAGTAGGTTAACAGTAAAACGTTTCTGTACTGTAACTGTTTACACCATTCGCATTAATTGACTACGTCTATCTCTGCTGTTTAATTCCTTATCTATTAACCGCATTTCTCACGTATTCTCCTATTCGGGAATGGACTTTATCTTGGTACACCTCAGCATCATACTAGTATTGAGAGTCAACTATCACCCTCATCATAGAAAAATGGAACAAAACAATTTGCAACATATGTTTTAATTGACAACACTAAACACAAATTTTGACTTTGCAAACAAATGAAATCAGAGCAGTAAACAAACAATTATGCCAAAATGCCTTTTCCTGCGTGTAGTCTAGTGCAGGCTGTCACTGTTACTGCAACACAGCGCTAAACGTTCATGCCACACATCTTCTTTATCCAATTAACGTGAGTCAAGACTGTGGTGTAAACTCCCATACCTGTTACCTGGCCACATCCGTCTCCCCAGCTCACTATTCCTGCCAACACAAAACGACGTCCGTAGTCTTTGTTCTTAATAATCAGCGGACCACCACTGTCTCTTTTGCATGTGCCGTTGTAATCAGTTCCACACATCATACTGTTCGTTATTGGATAATTTGGATGTCGTTTGGAACAAGTACTACGAGAAGGAAAACGCACGTCGCCTTTACGTAAGCGTGTTGGTCTACTAAGGGAAGAATTTACTCTTCCCCACCCAGTGACAATGCCTTCCATTCCAGCTCGAAGGTAGGGTCCGTCTCTCTTCCTATTAGGCAAACAAACAGGAAAGACACTGTTGCAGTGACACGAAACCGCGTTTGGTAGTCTGATAATGGCAATATCATTGTCTAGCGTACTCTTGTTATAATTGGGATGAATAACGGTCGACTTGGGCTAAAACATTGTGGATTTCCTTCAACATCGCCTTTAGAGCAGTTTCCACAGTGACGGCCAACACATACGCTGACGTTTTTAGTAAACGCACCTCCCTGATAAAGGCAATGAGCAGCAGTGACAATGCAATTGTCTGATACAAGAACGCCTCCACAATGTTGGCCATAAGTATCAGTTCAAAGCATCGCTTGCCATGTTAATTTTCCGGCATGAGTTATATCTCCTTTTGCCACAAACGGCTTTCTTGCACAACTCCATCCACAATCAGATGCTGCATTAGATAGAAAATTAGATAAAACATTAAAGAAATATGGTTATAAATCTTACAACAGCTAGAATTTAACTGACATCCAAAGATATCTTCAGTCACCTGCAGATTTCCATATCTTCTAAACACAGCCTTACCTTTGTGGATAACATATATGTAATCTCCGGCGTCGTCTTTCGAAACATTGTCTATGTAAAGTAACATTCCATTCTTGGCTACTACAATTCGACTATTAGAAAAATTGACAGGCGCAGTGTTGTGATACCACACAACGCGTTGAAATGGCATGTTGCAATTGAAGTCGCAATTTATAAACGTGGCTTCATTTCTATTCCCAACTCTATCCGTCAAATCTAATTAGTAGTAATTAAATTAAATAATAATTTTGACAAAATGGAAATTACCCAACACGTACCTTCGATGCAGCAATATCTTACGTTGCCAATGTATCCTGGTTTGCAAACACAGTGCTTATTTTCAATGCAATCTGCTTCTTCATGACAGTCAGTGCAACGAAAATCTAAAGAGAAGGAAACATTGAGTATTCAAGTTAAACCAGTTAATAACCTTGTTCATACAGAAAACGATCAATCAACATTTTTAAGTTTTATTAAATAGTTTTAATACAACTGAGATGTCTTGAGCTTTGGCTTTTTATTAATCTAGTTTAATGAATAATCCCGATAAAGTCTGTGATTAAGTCGCTATACAATGACAATAAAAGAAGGACGAACATGTTTCAGTCTGCACATGAACATTACCAGTAACACATTTTTTAAATATTTATAACTTAATACAGTGACTATGTGCAAATTCTTTTATAACAGCTATTGTACAATTATTCGATATCGTTACCTTTGCAGGAATTTTTTATTTTGCGACAGTTTTTTCATAAATCATATAAATTTGACAATCACCTAAAACAATATTTTGTATTAATAATTTTGACAGAGATGTGTCTACTCTACGTATTTGACATTGTACGAGCACACTTTTATTACAGCAAATACATTACAACGTAGAAAATTAATGTTTATTACATAGGTACTTATTAGGTATTTCCGATACCGATGCACCTTTGTAGAGAAAATCAAAGTCAGTATCAGACTCGTAGTCACTTCTTCATAGGGTGAACTTCTGTGTCTAACTAATTGGACAAGGCCATTAAATATTGTGAAGGGAAAGGATCGCAAGTGAATTTTGCAGCAGGTTTAAAGAAATCCCTGCGCTTACGTCTAGCCAACCGTTATCTTGATCATACTAGACAAAATTCAGGGAAGGGAAGACCCGGCCGGGCTCGCTACCAAACATGCTCAAATCTAAGAATGCTAGATCTGTTCTTGACATGAATTCAGTTTTACTTACTCGTGAATTTTGGTGCCATGTTGTCCCACGATTTTGTATGAAGACATCTGGCATTTTTAGCACCGTCAATGTGATATCCCTTTTTGAAGACAAATTTGACACTAGACAGGTACGTGGTCCGTCCAGTATAGTAGCCGTTCTTCGAAACTGTAGGTGCTCCGCAGTTGACAACTATAGAGTAAACGTTGCTACGAAATATTATTCTTACAACACTTTAGTAACATGCTTACTAGTACAGGTTGGTGCCGTTCCTGACCATTGTCTGTCATGTTGGCATCTTCTAGTTTTCAATTTTTCATCAGATAATTAATAACCTCGATCACAGTTATACGTCACTGTACTGCCAACATCATGCTTTCCGTTATTGTCGCTAAATTCAAGATGTCCATTCGTGAGTTGAGGAGGCTCACAAACGCTAAATATATAATATTATAACATTAGCCAATAATGAAGTCTCACTTTAAAACTGCACGCTGTAAGATAATATTAAGTTAATTAAGTTAAGACTACTGTGTTCAGGTTAATTTTTGTTAATTGATTTGTGCAAAATGTTTAGACATTATCAAGCGAATTGTGAAGCCTTAAAGGTATATTCCGTTGACTAGCGCTTCGCCTTCGCGAACTTGATTGCATAGCAAGATAGAAGGTTGGTCTGAACTACTGGCAAAGCTTGATATGACAGCGTTGGATATTAGCCGCAAATTGCGTGAAAACAGAAAGCATACTATGGTCACGTGAGAAACATTCCTTCAACGCACGCTAACGCTAGAAACCTCGCTACCATAAAACTGCACAAAGAATCTCGGGAGATTTTAAGAAAATGTGCTCGTGGGTTATGAAACAGACGTGGATTTGTGCCCTTGCACTTATCACGTGTTCTTACCACGTGATCACCGTATGTGCTTGTTTTCACACTGAGAAGTACCGCTCGCATGCTCAAACCTTGTTTTGCGTAAAACGTACCCTATTTGGTGACTTCGAACTGAGGAAAAGTGACGAGTTGGTTTGCGCGCTACGCAAACTTGCTTCAACAACAAGATTAAATAAAATCGCTTCTGTACATTTTGTAACGGTGACTACGTTCTGATATCCAGCTTTAACTGTAGTTCAGCCCAGCCATACAACTTGATTGCGTATAGTATGCCATCGAGTTTGAGGAGGCGTAGCGCTAAACCATGGAGTGTACCTTTAAGGAACAGATATAAGTGTGCATATCATATATTGTAATTTTTTTATTAAACTAACAAAATAAACAGTCTGAGTGTTCGATCAGCTTTTTGAAATTTATCATGTTTACTTACGGAAGCATTTTGGCGCCTTCTTGTCCCACGCCTTTGTATGGAGACAACTGGCAGTCTCGGCACCGTCAGTGCAGTAACCCTCGTTGCAACTAAATTGGATTAAAGACTGGTACGTGGTGTTTCCGGTATAGTAGCCGTTCTCCAATACTGCAGGTGCTCCGCAGTTGGCAACTAGATAGAATTGGATAAGAAGTATTGCTATAAACATTTTTTTGGAAACAGTTTGGTGCTGTTCCTGACCATTGTGTGTCTTGTTGGCATCTTCGTGTCTTTAAGTTGTCATCAGCTAACTCAAACCCTCGATCACAATTATATGTCACTGTACTGCCAACATCATGCTTACTATTATTGTCATTAAATTCAAGATATCCATTCTTGAGTTGAAGAGGCGAACAAGACGCTAAAAGAAAATAGAAGATCGTCAAAACGAAGTTCACTTTAGTTTAGCCATACAAAATATTAGATGAGATACCATGGTAATGATCGCATCTTTCGGTGCTCATGCCTTAGTACTCAATCAACTGAGCATGAAGTTATTGGGTTCAGTGATCGTTAGGGTGATACATCCGTGAAAATCACTGTATACTTTTACTGCGCAAAAAACGAGAAAGAAGCTATACATTTCGTGGTAAGTAGAAAATCCACAAATAAAAATCCAAGACTACATCATTTCATATGAGTAGAAGCTCTATTTCTCGTCAAAGTTCACCGTGTAAGTAGATAAAGAGTGCCTTTCTTTTACCTCCGCCGTCTCAAGAAGTTGCATACAGTAGAGTACTCGCGTGTTTCTATTATCTCCACCGGATAAAATGGTTGAGGTCGACCTGCTCCACCACCTCTACTAGAAAAATTTGGTTGAGCTGGTAGACTTTTGTGGAGGTATATATGCTATTGTGAGTAGTGTATTAGAATTAGAATAATGCCACTTTTCAAAATTGCCTTACGAACTCTCCTTTTACCCTACAATGTAAACATTGGCCTCCACGTCGAGGCTCCTGAGACACGGATTCACCGCACGGTCACACGACTGTGAATCGTGTTAGTCAAATGTGATCATTAGTCTAGGCATGGTGATACCTCTACAAATCCTTTTCGCTGCTCAAGTAGTGAGTTATCACGGTTCAACTCTTGCCGAATTTCCTGTGCGTACGCAGAAAGTCTAGGAGTCTATTGTTTGGGTGGTCAAATGCATCCAAATGGGAAAGCTTTAATTTGCAGACCAGAATACCCATTCTCCTAATAAAGTTATAACCATGGCTGTCAATTGCGGCTATGCCACTAGCGTGTATTTTCAAGTGTGTTTTATCAGTATATGCAGAAAACGGGTAAAGGTATCGTGCAATTCCAGTATGCTACAGGATATCAATAGCGTCCTGTGTGGTTATTATTCATTGTATCTAGTTTATAGTTTGTTATTGGAAAGGGAGTGCTAGGTGTGATATTCTACTCCATTTCACCCAATACCGTCATCGGAGAATGAACGACGAGTAGGAATATTATATAGACGTATTTATAGTACCGTGTCGTCCTACTGAATGAGGTGTAAGAGGAAACCCCAAAAGTGAATGACATCATGGAGAGGACACAGAACAACAGGATATAGACTTGTAAATTTTATGTCCTGTACGTGGAGCTAAGAAATCCAGATAAATATCTGTAAATGCATCGACTATGCCTAAAGATGGTGGTTTTCCGGGCTTGATAAAAGGTTTAGTGGGGTTTTAGCGCAGGCAGCGCTGGCGCTGGGCTGACTTTGCCTCGCGATTTTGTTTGCTCGATATAAGTAAAAAGGTTTAAAAACGGAGCATGGACAGACTAACTCACCAATAGATCTAGTTAACTCTATAATATCCTGACAACATGCGACAAAATTACGGATCGAGTGCATGCAAATTGATAGGTAGTGAAGGTTCCATTCTCAGGTCAATCATTTGTCAATCGGAGACTTAGAATACATAAAATTGATAGATATATGCATCTGCTTTTTGATGCTGTCTTCGTTGACTCTATACCATTGATATTCATTGTGGAGAAATTACCCCTCTCCCCAGCTCCGCCGTTACTGACTTGTATGACATGTGACACCGTCAGCACAAAAAATCTAGCGCACAAATGCAGGATCAGGTTGAATAACCACACGCTATGACAATATTCGGGGTGTAGTGCAGTGGTTCATCTCGGTACAAATTTAAATTTGAAAAGTCTACAATAATTCCTAAAAGACAAAGTGAGTGTAATCATTGTCCTGAAGACGCATGAAGTCCATAGAGATTGCAAGAACGCGCTTACAAAAATTGGCTCTCTTGAAGGGGCATGCGTCTCAATGCCTTCATCTATAGGATCCACCATTGGTATCAGTCCCTTTTCTACTCTACTACAAGTAAATTGTAATCAAATGACCATATCTGCGTCCAAATCCACATTAAAGTAGACAACCACATCAACTACCACACCAATACAACGTCTTAGTAGGGCAACCAAACGCATGCACGTCCACATTGTACACGAACATCAACGTACCAACGCAAACCAATGTCGGTTTCTTTGAATGGTAGATGCAGTTATGGTTTCCTCTATTGCACCACCTAGAAATCATCTTCTCTCCGTCGTACAGAACACGACCACAGTGATTTGTGGATACGTCTTTTGACAGCAGCGCAAAATGACAATCTTGTCTGACGTGGAAATACATCCTGACACGCCATCTTTGTCAGTCACCCACTCTGCAGACAACGTGTCGACATGCTGATTGACCTTGCCGCACCAAAATGCTACTCTCGGAACGATCGGTACTTCGAAGCGGTCGCTGACGTCGCCTACAATACAATACCGTCACACTTGTTATTCAAAATATATAGTTTTCGCACACTCTGCCTGTTTACAGCATCGCATGAAATCCCTTTCTACTCTACTCCAAGTAAATTCTAGCCAAATGACTATATCCTCGTCCATGCAAAACAACTTCAACATCCACAAACACATTGACATCCACAACAATGCTTATCAACGTCCACAAACAAAGATAATTACAACCGCATGAACGTACCAACACAAATAAATGTCGTTTTCGTCGAAGTGTAGATGCAGTTGACGTTTCCTCTATCGCACCACCTAGAAATCATCTCTCCGTCGTAAAAAAACACGAACCACAGTGATTTGTGGATATGTCTTTTGACAGTATCGCAAGATGCCCATCTTGTTTGACATGGCAATACATCCTGACACGCCATCTTTGTCGGTCACCCACTCTCCAGACAACGTGTCGACATGCTGATTGACCTTGCCGCACCGAAACGCTACCCTCTGCACGATCGGTTGAAGTAAACCATTGCTTGTCGACATCGCCGATGTCTAGAAATTGACAATCGATTAGAAGTTGTGATCATGACATAGAGACGTGCATGTTCTCTTTCTACCTGAAGAACGACTATAGAGATTAACGCTTTGAAAATTTGCACCCGCATCGCGTCGTGTACTTCTCTTCACTTTTGAGTTCTTGTACGCAATGAACTGCAAACGATGATCGAGATAAATGGGCGTAACAGCTTGTTACATGTAGAGTCTTCGCAGATGGACAAATCAGCGACGACGATGCACTCCGACACCGTGCTTTCTGATCGTGTTGCGATGACGTCATCTATTTATTGGCAAACATTGACGTACGCCGGAACTATTCATTAGTTATTTCCTTGTTTTCTGGTGTCTGAGCTATAAAGTTGTCGAGTTTAGTAAGTTAGAAATGGCGAATATCTGTCCGATCACTGGCCAATAACTGGACAAATATTATCTTGTCTACTAGTGTAGTGTTGGCAACAAACGCATTCAATACGATAGTCTGTTCTTGGGCAACGGTATAAACGTGTCACACGCAAATACAGAGGAGGTTTAATGGGTTTCATTCAACCCCTCTAATTAAGCTTTTGCCACTCTAGACTCGCTAGGGTATTCATGCATCCTCCTACATGTAGCCGCGCACAGTTTTGTATGGTTTCCGAGGTAGCATACGGACTGGTTATTTGCAATGGCTTTTTCTGTGAACTCGCAATTTTGATGGAGGGCGCGAAAGAGAACAAACTGTTTCTCTAGAATGTTTTTTCTGAAAGAAAAGAAGAGCAGATAAA
>NC_085086.1:5390908-5403408 GCF_963422355.1 Corticium candelabrum | reverse complement strand
CAATCTGATAATATCAGAGATCCATTTACACAAAACCGCTTTTAATTGCAGCTGAGCATCCGCTCTCAGTCGATACAATATACAATGATACGTTTTGTGGCCTTACTTACTGGTATAAACGCGTTTCTACTGTGCATTTCCTTTGCTACGTGTCTGATTTCAAAGATTTATAGAGCGATCGACTGGTTATGACACTAAAATATTAGTTGAACGTCCTTTATCTTGTTGGTAGTGCATTAAATTGTAGTCTTTCTACATAACCTGGCCAGTATTCTGCTTTTTCGTCAAATACTCATCCTTGTCTAAGACTTGTCATCATCGTCGCTAGATGACATATCTTGTGTTGTAATCACTACACTGTATTATCCTCTATTTATCGCCAGCACTGGTCTAAGGTCTATAGTCCCATACAAATATAGTAAGAACCGCTATATTTCAATTTGACTGTAACTTCGGTTTGTGTGACAATCTAAAAGCTGGTCGAACCTGTATGATAACCAAAAAACTTCTACAAATTTTAACGCTTAATTGTTTGCTTGTTGAGAGTGAATTTGCAAAGTTCTTAACTTTACAAACACAGTGTTCACAAAATATTGCACTGCTTAATACGATCAAGTTTGGTGTTCTGCAACCTTTGCCATTCTTGTTAGCATACTGTTGATTTTGCAACATAGGAAATTCGGGGAACGTGGAGTTTCCAAGTCTTTCCTGATTTTTCAATCACTTTGATCGCGATTGTGTACCAGCCTTTTTTGAGAAGATCTGGGCAGCTGCAAGATCCTTGCTGAGATCTTTGTGTGACAGAAAGAGAAGCAATATTTCCAGGCTTTATCTTGCGTGCTACGGCACTGTTGGCGCGGCATACCTTCTTAACTTTAGCTTTGTATAATACTTGTTCTTCCCTTTCTTGAGTAAAAGTAGTTATTTGCACCAAAATTACTACATTAGGAATAACACTAATTATTTATATAAAAGTCAATTGTAAACAAGATTATTTACCTGCGTCACGTTTTCTGTTTGCCTCTCGGCGGGTTTGAGTAGAATTACAGATGCAAGCTATTAGATATAAAACAAAATAAATATTAATTTTCCTCTCTAACTATACGAGTATAATGTAACTTATCTTATTATTAAGTTCTAAATTTTAACCCTGATGCAAAAATAGTTAATTTTATGTCCGTTATTCGAGTTGTTACTCTGCCTGCAGAGTTGGTTCTAATCATGAATAAAGGAAAAGTGTTTAAATTTTCAACTAATAATAAACAACTTCAAATAACGACTTTAGGTACTGTTACGGAGGCAAAATTTCTCTATCTTGTCACCGATAGCACCTGAGACTGGTCTTGAGCACCAAGCAAGCAAAGATTTGGCACCAGGCTGGAACCCACTCAAGCAAATGGTGACCTCGTGTCTGTGACTAAATAGCAGTAATTCCATGACCACATGGTATCACTAAACAGCTAAAGTCAATCATAGTTCTGAGTGCCTGTCTGTCTGCATGCATGCATCTATGTATTATCATGATACATACATTCATGAGTGTATACGTAATTATGTATATGCATAAATTTATGCATGTAAGTATTACGTCTGTACATGATATGTAGGTAAATAACAGGTGCAGGTAGATTCAAACCAGTCTTGTGCAGACATGTATATATGGAAGTGCTATTTTCTTTGGGTAACATGGGGATGCGTTCCTGGTGGCATATCCAAACCATGTCGTGCAATTTTTTTATTCCTGCGGACCAATACATCCTCAAATATAAACAATCAAATCTAACATTTCAAATACCGCCGGTACACGGACTTACAGCCTTTTATGTCATAACTGGCAAACCTCAAAATAGAATACTTACGTATGCATGAAGATGAAGAGGTTGTCCAAGTGCCATTTGCTTGACAATTTGCATACTTAGTACCGTTCAGATGAAATCCTTTGTTGCAACTGAACCTTATTCGAGCACGATCTGTAACGTTTCCATTGACAACAATAAATGTAACACCAGGTTGTGTTATTGGAAGTTGACATTGAACAGCTAAACAGTAAGAAATTAGATAAAGCACAATGGCATAAAAATGATTGTGTCTGTGCATGTGTGTGTGCTTGTGTGTGTGTGTGTGTGTGTGTGTGTGTGTGTGTGTGTGTGTGTGTGTGTGTGTGTCTGTGTGTGTGTGTGTGCATGTCTTCGGTCCACTTATTAGTAAAACGGTACATAATTCGAATATTTGCAAATTTTATTTAACAATTAATGCACTTAAAAATTAATTCTAAACATTATAACGTGCAGATAAACGTTTGGAGGGTTTCCAGTTCCTTTGGTCTAATACATTCTCTACTTCTCCTCTTGTCAGTTAATTGCATTGGAAGACGTTTTGCTAACAGTAGTTGTAATAATTTGAAAATGACTGTGCACTTCGGTAATCATTATAAATATTTATCATATTTATAATATATAGTATAAATTTATGTTTTTATCAAATTAGTGTTTCGCTTAATGTTTTTAAAGGTAAATTCTCTTTAAATCGATAAACATGCACGACAAATTTGCTATTTAATTTTCATAATTACGTCTGCAGGACGGTTGAGTTCCGCTCCAGAGACCGCTTGGCAAGCAAACTCTAGTACGATCACCGCCTTTTAGATCGTATCCACTTCTGCATGAATATGTCGCGATAGCAGACAAGTTGGCGATTTGAGTTGTAACATTGCCATTTCCTGGAGCTAAGAGTATATCGCATTTTTTGTCTGCACAATTTACTTTTAGTATACTGCACAATTCAAGGATTGTCTTTCGTATACCTTGACATATTGGAGGATTTCCCGACCATGTCCCATTTTTCTGACATATTCTTGTTCGGTTTCCAATAATGTGGTATCTGTTATTACATTCGTAGGCAGTTAGAGATCCGACACGTCGGTTGCCCATAGTGATGCGACCATTTTTAATAGTAGTATCAGATGTATCTGGGCATTGCAAGTCTGCAAAAAAGCGTTAGTACGCTTTTACAGGCATTTTTGGTATACGGCACTATTCAAAGATTGTCTTTCGTATACCTTGACATATTGGAGGATTACTCGACCATGTCCCATTTTGCTGACATATTCTTGTTCGGTTTCCAATAATGCCGTATCCGTCATTACATTCGTAGACAGCTAAAGACCCGACACGTCTGTTGCCCATATTGATGCGACCATTTTTAAAAGTATTATCAGATGTATCTGGGCATTGCAATTCTGCAAAAAAAGCGTTAGTACACTTTTACAGGCATTTTTAGTATACTGCACTATTCAAAGATTGTCTTTCGTATACCTTGACATATTGGAGGATTACTCGACCATGTCCAATTTTGCTGACATATTCTTGTTCGGTTTCCAATAATGCCGTATCCGTCATTACATTCGTAGACGGCTAAAGACCCGACACGTCTGTTGCCCATATTGATGCGACCATTTTTAAAAGTAGTATTAGATGTATATGGGCATTGCAATTCTGCAAAAAAAGCGTTAGTACGCTTTTACAGGCATTTTTAGTATACTGCACTATTCAAAGATTGTCTTTCGTATACCTTGACATATTGGAGGATTACTCGACCATGTCCCTTTTTGCTGACATATTCTTATTCGGTTTCCAATCATGTAGTATCCTTCATTACAATTATAGAAAGCAAAAGACCCGACACGTCTGCTGCCCATATTGATGCGACCATTTTTAAAAGTAGTATCAGATGTATCTGGGCATTGCAATTCTGCAAAAAAAGCGTTAGTACGCTTTCACAGACATTTTTAGTACACCTAGTAATTAATTTACTAAGACAGCTACTCTATCAGACTGTCAAGCTCAACTTGTCATTGGTCTACTGTATGCTATTTCTTAATTAATTGAAGCCAATTGCTTGCAACATACGAATTGCATCATATGAAATATTTTAGATCAAAGTACTTTATCTAAATAGACTTGGTACTAATTTTGTAATAAAACTTTAAGTGTTTTGCTAATCATGATAGTATATTTTGAAATGATATATTTAAAATTGTTAAAGTCACGTATCAGTTCTAGTAAAGTAGTAAGTTACACAGAACAAAAGTCATTACTAAGTCAGTATAACACTCTAAAGCAAAAGTGGTGTCATAACATAAAAGGTTTTTGATAACGTAATAGACAATCAAGCTACAAATAAGTAAAGCAAACTGAAACAATAATACAAATCCAACACAATTTAAGATGTTTGGTAATCACTCGTATTCAAAGATATTCTTACTAAAACCTAACATCTCATTTGTAATAGTATATCTAGAATATAAGAAATTCATAAAAGACAAAGTATTTCTTTTACTTCATACAATAGAGATTCAGTCTATATAATTAAATAAATACCTCTAGGGGTATTGTAGCAAGAGGATCAATAACCATGAGTTCAACATTAACTATGATGTTAAGCTGGTGTTTCTTTGACGCTTCTTCCAAAATGTTAGTGTTGTGGAACTGTACAGCCCTCATCACTCCTTCAAAGTCTGGCACTCTCGTTATCTCGGATTTTTCTACGTGCACCGAAAATATGCGTAAAGGAAGTTCGAATCGTAATTCAACTTCTATAGGCTTCGAAATATCAACAGTTGTTGTCACGGTAGAGAGTCCAATCTCCAAATAGACAAAATGTGGAGACCCATCATTTATCTTTCCTGACAGAAACGTTGTGTTTTCTAAAAGGCGATGAACATTGTGCTCAACCGACGATAGAGCAACGCGACCACTAGTGAGATGCACCAACAACCCTCTGTGTGCACTTCCTGACAGGTATACAATAACTGCCTCTGACTGCAATGTATCCATGATAAACCACAGTTTGAGCGGCTGAGAAAACTCAAACGTTATTGCAGGAGTATACCTGATTAGGCTACCCTTTACAAAAGTTGCTATATAGTTAGTTGTCATAACGTTATAGTTGGCACTTCCGTCCTCTCCGCTATTTTCAAAACAATCAGAATCGCCAAGAAGACAAAGATCTTGAGATGTTAGCTTCTTTATTGATTGCTTAATTCTTGTATGTTCTAAAATTGTAAGCTCTATAGGTGTTGGATTTCAGACAGACGGATCATACATACATACATACATAAATCTATACATTTATGCATACAGACAAACAAACAGACGGACAAACATACATACATACATACATACATAGATACAGACAGACAAACAGAAAAACAGACAGACTGACAGACAGACAGACAGACAGACAGACAGACAGACAGACAGACAGACAGACAGACAGACAGACAAACAGCCACACAGACAGACAGACCAACAGACAAACAGACAAACAGAGAGCTAGACAGAGAGACAGACAGACAGACAGACAGAGCGACCGACAGAGAGACCGAGCCAGATAAATAGACTTACAGAGAGACAAACAAACAGAATATCTATGCCCTTGCTAAGCATGCGCAACGAAACATAAATTACAAGTTTAGATTACATTTTCTTGCAACGTCTCTCTAAACTTTAGTATTGGTAGATCTTTCATTTGTTGTATCAACGAAGAAATAAATTATCTTATAGCATTTAAAAGCGTTTGCTAAGTAAAAGATATCAATTATCAAGGCCGGATCCAGGTATTTTTGAAAGAGGGGGTTGACCTGATAGTAGTTATTTATATCATTACTACATTTTTCTTTTTGTAATAAAATTATATAAATTATTGAACAACTCCTATTGAAAAAGAAGAGTTTCAACCCCCTTAACCCCCTCTGGACTTGATCCTGATTACGAAATCGCTCTGTTTTGTTCCCAATAGAAGGGAGCACAGTCATATTAAACATCGTTTTGCAAATTATTGAAAAAAATGTAAGTTTTGAGTGTATAAACAGCAAATGCAAACGATGTTAGAGAAGCGTAGGAACGTTCATTCACGTGCAGTCTTGAGTCCAGACCTGTAGTAGAGGCTTTCTGTAACTAAGAGCGTGTTCACACCGGGAAAAATCATGATTAGTGTAACGCCATTCTAACGCCGTTCTAACGCTGTAAAGAGTAGTATTACAACCATATTAGTGGCTTTAGTAGTTGCACGTGACTTTGTCGCGTGAGGTATTAGACAAGAAGAGCATGCCTCTGATGTTTCTGATGTAATGTTGTATATTTTTAAACGTACAAACGCCGCAAAAGATGGCGACGTATGAAAGGTAATGTAGATCTGATGTATACTACAGACGTGCCTGTACATGTGACAACTTTGAGCCGTTGCTTAAGGAGCTGCCACAGAAAGCAAAGTAAATGTTTCCCTCTTCAAAACCTAAAGCAATGGATTGGTCGAGGCAACTCACGCAAATTCTTGCCGGATATGGCGAATGAAAACAGTTAAGGCTAATTACCCTCCCGTGCTCATGTGACTTAGCAGTGTGAACGCCCTTGCCTTAATGTTAGCTTAGTCATAGTTAGTCTTATCATAGTCGGGCAAGATGTCGGTCTGAACTCGCCCTATCTCCTTGGCAACACTAAATACAAATTTTGCCTATTCAAAAAATTGTCCTAAATGCAATGCTGTACCGTTATCTCTTTCGCACGTTGGCAATAATCTGCTCCAATTTCCGCTACTTTCACATGTAATCGGTTGAGACGATGTCGCCTTTAACCCTTGATCACATTCGACTGTCAGAGATCCACCCACAGAGTCATTTGTAATGCTGTATTTGCCGTTGGCGAGAACACCAGGAGCACCGCAGTGAACATCTGTCAAACAAATTTGACTTTATGTTGATACACCCGGAAGATGACTAGATATCTATACTAATCAATTGCTGTATTGCATGAATTGACACTTTTTCCTGTTGAAAATGTATTCTAACCTGCATACACTTCCACTTCGCAGACATCAAGGCGGGAGTTGGCTGTTAACGTTAACCAGACGTAGCTTCCAAGTTTGTTACATACAAAAGTTGGTGACTGTCCTTGATTACTGTTGTATGGTGACCCGCAGTTCGCTCGATATTCGTTCACATTGCTAAAGCTGCCAACTTCAACTCGTAAGCCGTTGAATTTTATGTAATATGAATTTTTAGGAAACCATCTCCATAAAAATGATGTTATCGAATCTCTCAAGTACAAACGAATGAAGAGAACTAGTTGTTTGTGATGAAGAGAAATGCGAAGAAATTGAAGTTTGTCGTTTTTGTTGTAATTGTTGACGGCACATAATCTCAACCACCTATAATTTGATCTACCGATAGCAGAATCGCCATCTACAGCGTTGCTGGAATTTGCAGTTAAACCGTCTATGCCATACGGTCCGTCTGACAATGACGTAATGCCTGTAACATTCAAATTCATCGGACCTAATAGATACAAACAAACTGCCTGTTTCTTTTCTGACATAAATAATTAACTTGGTTAGCGTAGTTCACATACCACCGTATGCCTGAACTTCGCACACTTGAAGAGGTTGCAAACTGTTTTCCATGACAACCCAAATGAAACGTGCTTGTTTCAAACAAACAAAGACTGGAGACTGTCCGTCAGAACGAGCATTGTACACCTTATTGCTACATGGTGTAGCAGAACGGACGTATGACGTGTAACTGACCCTGATTGTTAATCCATTCTGATGAATTTGTTCTTCCAAACCCATCCTCAAATGTACCCTTACACATGCAATGTACTCCTCACGTCTCATATCTATTTTCAAATACTTCATTGATTGTGTCTTTGTGCTAAGAGATGTCATAGCACACTTGAATAATTCTTCTTTATTTCGACTGCTCATTCCCTTCCTGTTGTCTCCATCAATAGCGTTAGACGCACGAGCTTGTTTTACGACATTATCATCAGTGAGAGTATCTGGAAAGAGTGTGGCAGTTGCCGGTTTTAGAAATATTTCATTTCCTAAAAATAAATATAAAAATTCATTTTTTTACTGAAACTCAACAAAGCTTTTTGAAATGTATTATACAAATTGTCTTGTCAGAAATTACCTGAGCAGCGCTGAAAAAGAACTAACACCGTAATCGCTCTTGTGAAGAAAACCATAATTCTTTCGTATTCCTTCTATTTAAACAAAACAACTTAAAAGTTAATCTAAACAAAAAATTTAAGTTTAGATCTTGTTATGAAACATGTACTGGGTGAAACGTACACAACACACACACACACACACACACACACACACACACACACACACACACACACACACACACACACACACACACACACACACACACACACACGGAAAAGGCAAACACAAAAACACATTCGCACACAAAACACGTACGAGCACGTACACACACTCATTGACAAGTGCACGCACAAAGAAACACAACACAATACCTTACATCGTATACATCTATAGTCTATCTTCCTCCAGCACCAAAAACGCAATTAATCTAGTTGTTCCAAGCAGTCAGTGGAGTTTCCTGGTTTATATAGTTGGTAACTTCAGTTCTCCAAGCTATCTTCTGTAAGCCGTTACAGTTTGTAATATCAATCAAGTCATTTATCATTACTAATATATCGTATTATGGCCTAAATTGTGAAATGCGTAGAAGTTGGAATGTGTGAATTTTCAGCTACAAAGGCAGATCGCAAAGTTCCGAAACTCTTGTATCTAGACATGAAGGTGAATAACCATGTAAGCTGCATGAGTACGGATTTCGAAAGATCTTAGTTATAAAACCTTCACTTCTGTTCATACATACGTACCTTTCGATCGTCCAGTGTGCTTCCTAGCTGTGGCGCTTAGTCAATGGCCCAGCTGAAAGTGGAGCGGCGATGTTGATCTGCTGTACGAATCTGCCGTAGTGAAGAAAACCACGCCTACAAATTTACACCCTACACGTTAATATCACGTGACTGGTCGATCGCTGCAGTACGCAACATGCGGCCACTTGTTTCTGGTGTTTCTGAAGTAGAAAGTTCCTTTACTTAAGTTGGTACGGCAGCATATTGTACAGTTGGAAGACTGATCGATCTGAGTGTTTGGTGATAGTAAACCGTAGGTGGTTGCTAGACACCTACAGACCGTTAGTTCCGGACTATGGAGATCAAAGGAGAGGTCAAGCAACTAGAGACACGGTAGACTAGCGGAAGCCGGATGAAACAAGGTCATTACTAGCTGTTTAGACGTGTATTGCGCAATGACTGTGGTTGCAGGAGATTGTATTTACTTCAACACAATATTGTGAGAACAGACGGACAGTAGAGCGGAAAGGATTCTAGTTAGGTGCAGTCTAGGTAACGACGTCGTACGTAAAATATCGCCGTATATATATATATATACAGACTTGGACAAAATTATAGGGACACCTGGCATTTTTGTGTCTAGTCTAACTTTGACACTGAATTTTTCTATAGCTAAACCAAATGTTTTTCGAATTTTTTTATGGATTGCGCCATTTTTAGTATGTAACATAGCTTGAGTTTAAGACTGCTGCTTTACTCACTACCTACTGCGCATCTAGTTTGCTTTGAAGAAGGAAGACGGCCATTCCTACTTTTTTGTCTTTGTACACGTTCATCGCTCTTGGATGGTCATTCTTGGCATACAATCTAGGAATGCTCTGTAGTAGAGAGTGAAAGCAATTTTTTGGGTCCTCTTATCAACATCATGAAAAAAGGCGAATCATCTGTTTTTTGCGCATTGATTTCGCGCATGTCATCACCATTTGAATTGTTTTGCCATTTTAATCAATAAACAGACTTTAACGTATTCAAAAATCATGCGACACTAATTAATTACAAAGAAATCCTGCTAAGACAAAAACTAATAAAGTTATAGCAACAAAAGAGCATTGACATGCCACTTCCGGTCCACGTTTTACGTAGCAAAATCTCAAACTGCTACCGCCAAAATCTCAGCTGCACTAAAACCGCTGAACTTGAGACTGCCAAGCTTAGGCGATAAGTTAGCCTGAACGTTCAGCTGCACGCAGTGCAGAGTCTTCTTTCGTGCGATATTTCACGAGTTGCAGTGATGCCTCGAGGCTAACAGTTGAGTCCCAAAACAAAAGGGATAATTGAAGCCCTTCACTCAGTTGGCCATTCTGTGCGTCAGATCGCAGCTTTTGTCTGCCGCTCCAGGAATTCGGTTTATCAGTGCCTGCAACGGCTTTCCCATGGCAGCAGCGATTATGAAAAACGACCTGGACGTGGGAAGGCAACGACAATCCGGGAAGATCACCGACTGAAGAGAATGGCACTGCAGAACTGCAGAGCACCATCACGACTGCTCTCGTATCAGCTGGCTGATAAAACCGGCAAGCAGATGTCAAGTAGAACAGTCCGTCGTCGTCTCCGTGAGACAGGAGTCAACGCTCGGAGGCCTAAAAAACCACTGCTAACAGAAAACCATCTGCGTTTGTGACTGGGATGGGCAACCACTCACACAATGGACTTTGGATGACTGGAAATCTGTCCTTTTTACAGATGAGTCAAAAGTCAGCATAGGAAACGATGGTGCTCTGTATGTTTGGCGTCGCAAAGGTGAGTAATTTCTTCCTGAATGTTGTGAACGTACGGTCCAGCACACGGCTAGTGTGATGGTGTGGGGATCGATGTGTTCGCATGGTGTGGGGTCTCTGGTGAAACTGGAAGGTCGTTTGGACAGTATGACGTACCAACAGCTTCTGGAAAAGCACATGCTTACAGACGCAGCGGAATTGATAGGAGACGACTTTGTCTTCCAGCAGGACAACGCGCCAATCCACACGTCTCGGTCAACATGATAATGGCTACACCAGCATGACGTCACCCCTGTCAAATAGAGCATGGAAAACCATGGTATTTCCATGGTACTTTTACCATGGAAACGCAGGCTTTCCATGGAAAGCATGTGAGAAACATTCCATGCAAAGCATGTTAAAATACCATGGTTTTCCATGGTTTTTCATGGTATCATTGGTTCATGGAAACCATGGTTTCCATGATCATGTGAGCAATTTAATTAAATTCCCAGGTCATGCAATTAGTTATGAATGAAGACACACTCGTGAATCTTTGTTGTATGTTTATGTTCAATAAAAACAATTGTTCTACATATAAACAAACATGCACAGATAGTCTAGAATAATTGACAATCACTATATGCCAAGTGTTTTCACTGTTCACTTTTCTGGCGACAAAATTTCATTTTGTCGGCCAGAAACTGATTAATCTCGCTGGTTTTACAACCAGGGAAATGCTTTTGGACCAGCGCTAAAAAAGAGAACAGTTTAACTTAATTAACACAAAATTGAACCATCAGAAACACTGAATATGCTTACAGTGTAGAGTTAGTAGCTTCTTTGCAGGAAGAGAGGGCCTGGCGTCAAGATTCTTGTGGGGTTTTCTGCCTCGAACGCTGCATTTTGTCAATTCTTCCTTACTAAAAAGCTTGACTGCCAGTTCTCTGACAGCAATTAAAGGTTTCTGAGCTTCTTTAGTTGTGGCTTTTGGAGTTGCTTAATAACGCATCAAACGTTCAGTAAAGTGTTGGAATTAAAATTAGCACTAGGAACTGTCATACTCATGCTGTGTCCATTTGTGTCTTCGGAGTTGTCCTAAAATTTAAAAAAACAAGCAATCATTGTTCCTAAGTGACTATTTAATCAACAATACATGAGCTATACTTACATGATCACTGTCGCCTTCATATTCATAAGTTCTTAATTTGGAATTGAACTTTGAAACTTCCTGTAAAATCAAAATATACCAATAATACAAGATAACAAACTAAAAAAACATTCTCCAAAATTACGTATGTCCAAGTAAAGTCTAGCAATCAATTTAACAACAACAATCAAAACCCTTTCAAGTGCAATTGCATACAGTTGACCCTCAATTATCCGACCTCCTTTGGTCAAACTCAGAAGACAAAAGATGAAAGAACAAAAACAAGCAAAGTGTCTGAGCTTTAATTACACCTTGAAATTTAAGTCCCCATTAAAGCTATTTTCCGAAAATATGACTTGAGAAGCTCTGAAACATGTATACTAGAAAAAAAACCTAGTAATGGCATGCAATGCTGGCACACACAATAAACATAATTCTTCCATCAAGTTACAGGATTTTAAGCACGAGCAAAAAAAGAAACAGTTCTACTACACAAAACCAGCAACTTTTTTTACTAATAGTCAATACTAGTCAGTAATGTCTACGGCATGTGTACCCTTTTAGAGCTGCACTATACCTTTTGCAGCATCACTGCCACATGATGGTATCCTATTTTCATCAGTACAAAGATCAAATATGCAAGAATCAAATAACCAAATATGTATTGCAATCGAACAAAAATCATTCATACATAGATATGTCATGATATACACACGTATGCATAAGGTAGATGACAGTAATACATAAAAACCCTGTATTGTTCAAAGAGGAGCTGCTGTGACTTCAAAGCGATGATGCCAACCTTCAATTAAAGCAAAAGCACATTTAAAACGGCTGTGTAGCATCACTCAGT
Organism: Corticium candelabrum; assembly: GCF_963422355.1. Lineage (NCBI taxonomy): Eukaryota > Metazoa > Porifera > Homoscleromorpha > Homosclerophorida > Plakinidae > Corticium > Corticium candelabrum. Next base: position 5,390,976 of record NC_085086.1, on the reverse strand, counting down.
TATTATACTCAAGTATCTAATATTGTACACTAACACTCTTTTATAGTTTACTGTAAATAGTTAGATAA
>NC_085086.1:5345908-5385908 GCF_963422355.1 Corticium candelabrum | reverse complement strand
TGGACTGTGGCAAGGCCAAGGCAAGGTCCCACTAACATCTTTGTTGACGCCATTCATACGCAATATGAATGATCTTTCGCAAACAGGTATTACTAGATGATTTAAGTGATTTGATATAATTTAAGGCGGACTTTCAGCACATTGTACAATACAGGTTTGAGATTTGTGCCACATGGTCTCAAAGAAGATGTGACTTGCAGCGCCTAGGCAATAGCGTGTACGGCAGACTTGCCAGCCAAAGCTGACATGCTTTGCATGAATCATCACAATGGCAAGTTCAGCTGCCTTGTATGTGAAAAGCCGGGTCGTCAGGTTGCTAGAGGACGAGGCCACGTACACGCCATCCCTTCTAATAGAGCTCTTCAGAAGAGAACTAACGAAAGTTTTGTACGAAACGACCACCAAATAGTTACTTCTAGTCAAACAGTACGATAGGTCTTGCATGGCGACAACGTAAATGTTCATGCAAAATTTTGTATTTAACTTTTGTAGGTTAAAGGAATAAAGTCGGCTTGTCCACTTCTTTTATTAAACGATTTTTACCCATTCACTGCCCCAGTCATTGACTACATGCATTGCGTGCTACTGGAAGTGACAAAAATTTTACTCCACCGTTGCACCGATGTTTCAAGCAGAGGCTGTCCATATTTCGTCAGAGATGATGTTAGCTGGCCTTCTATCTATCCATTTGTCTATTTATGCATCTCTATAAAACTTGTTTTATTTCTGTAGATCGAGACTGTAGATGACAGGTTAAAAAGCATCCATCCTCCAGATTTCGTGCGACGTTTGCCACGAGAAATTGGTAAATGGCTACCTAATTGGAAGGGTAAGATGACAATTAATTTGCCATTCCTATGCTGTCAAACTCTTGATTTCTGCAAACTACATAGTAACATCCTAGTATATAAGTGATAATCAAACAAAATAAAATATACTCTTAAAACAGAAAACTTACCGACAACTTTGCAGCAAGCTCTAGCAATCGGCACTGATAAACAGGGGTTTCCAATTGTAAAAAAAGCACATCTAAGAATTACTTGCATTCACACACGCAAACCGAAACCACATTTTGTGAGCGGAGCATGGGTGGACTACTACGGCTTAAAACGTATCTGCATTTCACTTTGGGACGGAAAAGAGGTAAAGGTCTTGCTTGGCTACGCTTTCACTGCGACAAAAATAGACTATCATCAATTCATCTTTGATTTTGCTAGAAAACACATCCGTGAACGATGGAATTTAATCCGCATACTACTCTCTGTTCGCGTTCACAATGAATCTGGAACTACGCAATGAAACACATGTGTTTGTTTAGAAACACTCAACTAATTGGCTCTGACCTTTTAAATGTATACTAAGTAGTTATGGCATCAATAGCCCGGTTTTCTACTGTAATTCCGGATTTTTACGGTTTACTGATACGCACTTGTTTTACTGTGACTTAGAATACCTACATGTGACTCGGGAGATGTGGAAATTCGCTGAAGAAATATTCTGGAAAAAAGGCGGTATGTAGGAAAGACTTTGTGGAGATTACTAGCATCACAAGTGAGATAGACGACAAACGAATTGATGAAAGGTGATATTGATGTTACATTGATCAAGACAATCACGAACAAGCGTTGCTGAGCGCAGAAGAAGCTTAGCATTAGAGTAATTACTCGTAATGGAGTAATTAACATCGCATCTGCTCTTCCAACTACTTAATTACCTGTAATCACATCCTAACTATAACGTTCTAATAGACTAATAGTCTTTGATATGCAAAAACCTTATCCTCCTGGTTGTGTCCTATTCACATGCTATTTCTAGCGTCTGCAAGAAATTCGGGCTCTTGCGCTTTCAAATGATGCAAAGATCGTTGCTTATAGACGAAGGACACAGGAGTTGTTGTGAAATTTGTAAATACACGGTAAACGCAAACAGAGATTAGACTTAAATGATTAGTGGCAGTTTATTGCGTAAGCCCGTTGTATAGATACCGATGCTATGTAGGATAAATTATGGGTTAATATCGACATTTCTAAATTTAATATTAATCGTGCACCAATATCTTCAGACTCTGGATCCACAACTTGAAGGGTCTTCCAATACATACGAATACCAGGATCTCAACTGAGTTTATTAACCCTTCACCGACCGTGAATTATTACGTGCGTAGGTGAGCGTGGGATCACGTGCTCTGCCTCCGGTTAGTACCCGGTTTAAGACAGCTACTCTATCAAACTGTCAAGCTTAACTTCTCATTGGTCTACTGCATGCTATTTCTTAATTAATTGAAGCCAATTGCTTGCAACATACAAATTGCGTCATATGAAATACTTTAGATCAAAGTACTTTATCTAAATAGACTTGGTATTAATTTTGTAACAATAAATCTTTAAGTGGTTTGCTAATTAGGATAGTATATTTTGAGATAATACATTTAAAATTGATAAGGTCACGTATCACTTCTAGTAAAGTAGTAAGTTACACAGAACAAATGTCATTGCTAAGTTAGTATAATACTTTAAAGCAAAAGTGGTGTCATAACATAAACATTGTTTGATAACGTAATAGATAATCAAGCTACAAATATATAAATAAAGCAAACTGAAACAATAATACAAATCCAACAGAATATAAGATGTTTAGTAATCACTCGTATTCAAAACTATTCTAGCTAAAACGTAACATCTCATTTGTAATAGTATATCTAGAATATAAAGAATTTATAAAAGACAAAGTATTTCTTTCACTTCATACAATAGCGATTCAGTCTATTTAATTATATAAAACCTTTTGAGGGTATTGTAGCAGGAGGATCAATAACCATGAGATCAACATCAACTATGATGTTCAGCTTGTGTTCCTTTGAAGCTTCTTCCAAAATGTTAGTGTTGTGGAACTGTACAGCCCTCATCACTCCTTCAAAGCCTGGCACTCCCGTTATCCCGGAGTTTCCTACGTGCACCGAAAATATGCGTAGAGGAAGTTCGACTCGTAATTCAACTTCTTTAGGCTCCGAAACATCAACAGTTGTTGTTACGGTAGAAAGTCCAATCTCCAAATACACAGAATGTGACGAGCCATCATTTATCTTTCCTGACAGAAACGTTGTGTTTTCTAAAAGGCGTTGAACATTGTGCTCAACCGACGATAGAGCGACGCGACCACTAGTGAGATGCACCAACAGCCCTCTGTGTGCACTACCTGACAGGTATACAATAACTGCCTCTGACTGCAATGTATCCATGATAAACCTCAGTTTGAGCGGTTGAGAAAACTCAAACGTTATTGCAGGAGTATACCTGATTAGGCTACCCTTTACAAAAGTTGCTATATAGTTAGTTGTCATAACGTTATAATTGGCACTTCCGTCATTTCCGTTATTTTCAAAACAATCAGAATCGTCAAGAGAACAAAGATCCTGAGATGTTAGCTTCGTTATTGATTGCCTAATTTTGTATGTTCTAAAATGGTAGGCTCCATAAGTGTTTGATTCCAGACAGACGGATCATACATAGATACATACATTCATACATATATGCATACATACATACATACATACATACATACATACATATATAAATTTATATATTCATGCATACAGACAAACAAACAGACAGACAGATATACATACAGACAGACTGACAGACAGACAGAGAGACAGACAGAGAGACAGACAAACAGACAGACAGACAGAAAAACAGACGGACAGACAGACAAACAGACAGACAGACAGACAGACAGACAGACAGACAGACAGACAGACAGACAGACAGACAGACAGACAGACTGACCGACAGACAGACAGAGACAGATAAACAGACCTACAGAGAGACAAACATACAGAGTATCTATGCTGTTGCTAGGCATGCAAAACGAAACATAACTTACAAGTTTAGATTACATTTTCTTGCAACGTCTCTCTAAACTTTAGTATTTGGAGATCTTTCATTTGTTGCATTACCGAAGACATAAATTTATCTTATAGCATTTAGAAGCGTTTGCTAAGTAAAAGATATCAATTACCAAGGCCTGATCCAGGAATTTTTGAAAGAGGGCGTTGAAATGGTAGCAGCTATTTACAGCATTACTAAATTTCTCTTTTCTAATAAATTATATGAATTATTGAACCACAAATATTGGAAAAGAGGCTTTTTACCCTATGAACCTCCCTCTGGACTCGATCATGATTACAAAATCGCTCTGTTTTGTTCCCACTAGAAAGGAGCACAGTCTTATTAAAACATCCTTTTGCAAATTATTGAGAAAAATTGTAACATTTGAGTGTATCAACAAGCAAATACAAGCGATGTTAGAGAAACGTAGGAACGTTCATTCACGTGCAGTCTTGAGTCCAGGCCTGTAGTAGAGGCTTTTTGTAACTAAGAGCGTGTTCACACCATCATGATTAGTGTAACGCCATTCTAACGCCGTTCTAACGCTGTAAAGAGTAGTATCACAACCACATTAGTGGCGGTAGTGGCTGCACGTGACTTTGTCGCGTGAGGTACTAGACAAGAAGAGCATGCCGCTGATGTTTCTGATGTGATGTTGTATGTTTTTAAACGTACAAACGCCGCAAAACATGGCGACGTATGAAAGGGAATGTAAAATCTGATGTATACTACAGACGTGCCTGTACATGTGACAACTTTCTGCTGTCTCTAGAGGAGCTGCTAGAGAAAGCAAAGTGAATGTTTCCCTCTTCAAAACCTAAAGCAATGGATTGGTCAAGTCAACTCACGCGAATTCTTGCCGGATATGACGGATGAAAACAGTTGAGGCTAATTACCCTCACGTGCCCACGTGACTTATCTGTGTGAACGCCCTTGCGCTAATGTTGGCCTAATCATAGTTAGTCTAATCTTAGTCAGTCCAGATGTCGGTGTGAACACGCCCTATCTCCTAGGCAACACTAAATACAAATTTTGCCTATTCACAAAGTGCTCGTAAAGTCAATGCTGTACCGTTTCCTCTTTCGCACGTTGGCAGTAATCTGCTCCAATTTCCGCTACTTTCACATGTAATCGGTTGAGACGATGTCGCCTTTAACCCTTGATCACATTCAACTGTCAGAGATCCACCCACAGAGTCATTTGTAATGCTGTATTTGCCGTTGGTAAGGACACCAGGAACACCGCAGTGAACATCTGTCACACAAAAATAACTTTATGTTGATACACCCGGAAGATGACTAGATATCTATACTAATCAATTGCTGTATTGCATGAATTGACACTTTTTCCTGTTGAAAAGCTATTCTAACCTGCATACACTTCCACTTCGCAGACTTCAAGGCGGTAATTGGCTGTTAACGTTAACCAGACGTAGCTTGCAAGTTTGTTACATACAAAAGTTGGTGACTGTCCTTGATTTCCGTTGTATGGTGACCCGCAGTTCGCTCGATATTCGTTCACATTGCTAAAGCTGCCAACTTCAACAGGTAAGCCGTTGATTTTTCTGTAATATCTATTTTTAGAAAAAAAGCCCCATAGTGATGTTCTCGAATCTCTCAAGTGCAAACGAATGAAGAGAACTAGTGGTTTGAGATGAAGAGAAATGCGAAGAAATTGAAGTTTGTCGTTTTTTCTGTAATTGTTGACGGCACAGAATCTCAACCTCCTTGATTGTGATTTACCGATAGCAGAATCGCCATCTACAGCGTTGCTGGAATTTCCAGTTAAACCGCCGGTGCCATACGGTCCGTCTGACAATGACGTAATGCCTGTAACATTCAAATTCATCGGACCTAATAGATACAAACAAACTGCCTGTTTCTTTTCTGACTTAAATAATTAACTTGGTTAGCGTAGATCACATAGTGATCAAGAGTGTGGCTGTTGCGTTTTTTAGAAATATTTTATTTCCTAAATATGCAAATAAAATGAGCATTTTTTATTTAAACTCAACAAAGCTTTTCAAATATATTATACAAATTGTCTTGTCAGAAATTACCTGAACAGCGTTGAACCATTACTAACACCGTAATCACTGTTGTGAAGAAAACCATGATCCTTTCGTGTTCCTTTTATTTAGACAAAACAACTTAAGTAATCTAAACAAAACTTTAAGTTTAGGACTTGTCATGAAACATGTACCGGATAAAATGTACAAACACACACACACACACACACACACACACACACACACACACACACACACACACACACACACACACACACACACACATGGACAAATGGACAAATGTCAAGCCCTCAACGTCATTCGTGAATAAGTCAACCTTAAGGTTAGTTGCGGAGATAGCTCCCCTTCCTGTAGAGACAGGGCCTCCATGCACTACGTGGAGGCTTAGGGCCAGCGCTACAAGCCACCTGGATCTTGGCCAGAGTCATCCAGGGGCACTGACTACGGCGCAGCTTTGGGAATGACACCAAGACCCAGACGTACCCGTCTGCTGCATGATGTCAGAGCCAAGCCAGCGGTCATGTCCACCCCAGTCAATAACCAGGTAGTCAAATGACCAGGTAGTCAAATGACCAGGTACTCATTTATACTCCTGAGTCGTGAGTCGAGAGAAGCAATTGTGTGTAAGTTTCTTGCTTAAGGAAATTAGGTCATAACTCGCAATTACTGTGACTTGAACTTGCAACCCTGCAAGGTTCCGGATGTTTTTATTCAACAAATGCACTCTCTAGCCAACTGAGCTACAGCACCACACGTACACACACACACACACACACACACACACACACACACACACACACACACACACACACACACACACACACACGGAAAAAGCAAACACAAAAGCACATTCGCACGAAAAAGCACGTACGCGCACGCACACACACACTAATTCACATGTGCACGCACAAAGAAACACAGCACAACACCTCACATCATATACATGTACAGTCTATCATCCTCCAAAACCAAACACGCAATTGATCTAGTTATTCCATGCAGTCAGTGGAGTTTCCTGGGTTCATGTAGTTGGTAACTTCAGTTCTCCAAGCTATCTTCCGTACGCCGTTACAGTTTGTGATAGCAATCAAATCATTTATTATTACTAATATATCGTAGTATGGCCTAAATTGTGTAATGCGTAGAAGCTGGAATGTATGAATTCTCAGCTGCAAAGGCAGATAAAAAAGTTCGGAAAACTCATGTATCTAGATATGAAGGTGAAAAGCCATGTAAGCTGCATGAGTACGGATTTAGAAAGAACTTCGGAAACATTCACTTCTGGTCGTACATACGTACCTTTAGATGGTCCAGTGTGCTTCCTAGCTGTGGCGCCTAGTCAATGCCCAAGCTGAAAGTGCAGCGGCGATGTTTATCCGCGGTACGAATCCGCCGTAGTGAAGAAAACCACGCATACAAATTTACACCTGCAACACGTTAACATCACGTGACTGTCGATCGCTTCAGTACGCAACATGCGGCCACTTGTTACTGGTGTTTCTGAAGTAGAAAGTTCCTTTACTTAAGTTGGTACGACACCATATTATATAGTTGGAAGACTGATCGACCTGAGTGTTTGGTGATAGTAAACCGTAGGTGGTTGCTAGACACAAACAGACCGTTAGTTCCGAACAATGGAGATCAAAGGAGAGGTCAAGCAACCAGAGACACGGTAGACTAGCGGAAGCCGGATGAAACAACGTCTTATTGTTTAAGCGTGTATTGCGCAATGACTGTGGTTGCATGAGATTGCACTTACTTTCACACAATATTGTGAGAACAGACAGACAGTAGAGCGGAAAGGATTCTAGTTAGGTGCAGTCTAGGTAACGAGGTCGTACGTACAATATTGCCGTATATATATATATATATATATATATATATATATATATATATATATATATATATATATATATATTACGCAGTGCATATATTTTTAAAATCTAACCCAAAACCAACCCAGACCCCTCACTCTACAAAAAGTCTAGAAAGTCATCAGAGCAATCTACAGACAATCTCTCTAGAAGTATCTTTCCATTATACAACCAGAGTTTAATAGAAAGCCGTTGGTGGAAATAAGATGTGGCCTGGCTCATTGTGAGATGACTGTGGAATGTTGTTCTTCGGCCGATTGATTGTAAAATCTGGAGACTAGACGGCGACCACAAGCCCAGACTTTCAACAACTAGTGGATAAAACACACCTCCATTATATATATATATATATATATATATATATATATATATATATATATATATATATATATATTGTTCCCACTAACAGTGGGCAAACAAATCACACATACTCCAACAAAACACTTTTACATTACAGATGGCTAGTATGTCCAAGATCAGTTTAGCTTTATATCGCCAAAGATCAAAAGAAAGTTGTTGCAATAAATGCTGGATAGCTTTAGAGACCGTTGTCCATATATATATATATATATATATATATATATATATATATATATATATATATATATATATATATATATATATATATATACTACTACTACTACTACTACTACTACTACTACTGAGAGAACTGGTGTATTTGAACAATCAAACGGCATCTGCTAACACACTACTACTACTACTACTTGAATAAACTACTACTACTACTACTACTGAGAGAACTGGTGTATTTGAACAATCAAACGGCATCTGCTAACACACTACTACATACTACTACTGTATGTAAAAGCTTCCTCTATAGCAACAAGTTTCTAGGTTGTAACAACTTTGAGATAAACAGTCTTCTATAATCTACTTTCTGCTGCTTCCAGCAGAATGTTGAAGTCCCTTGAGGTTCTGTGAAGCTTGGACCTGCATCCTCGCAAACACATCACGCAGGCCCGAAGGAGTGCAAATGACAGTCGACATCTCAGCCAGTTGATAGTTGTGCTGTACTCGGTGTGGTGCTTTTCCGATAAAAGTGAGGCTAGTCTTTTCAAAAAAATAGACGTCAGTTTACTGCATCCTCCAGTGCATGCTAAAATGATTGGCGTGAACGATGAAAGCTCCACGTTATTAATTCGTTCCTCGTATCGCCTTTTCTTCTCTTGTTCCTGCCGTTTATATAATGACGGGATCTGCACTGATTTGTAGAATGAGGCATTAGGGTTGAAGACCCTGACGTCAAAGAAAGTTCGTTGGAAGTGCCCACCCCAAAATCCACTGACAGCAATATCAAGTCTGGCATTTTCGTCAGAGGTAGTACAGCGTTTTTGAAACACCTCGCCGTTGAGAGGTTGCAGAACGGGCTCTTTGTGTACATCGTGGCAAACCTCTGTCAACAAGTTGGTAAATAAATCGCGGACATCGTTATGGCGGATGCTGGGGTATCCTCCTGTTGGACATGACAGAGAGTGATCTACTGAGAATTTAGATCCACATGGACATATGTCTGGGAGGTTGGACGGGTGCCAACCGTATCTGAGGCACAGGGCATCCCGAAACGCAGATTTGTGCTACTACTACTACTACTACTACTACTAGTAGTACGCATGCGTGTAGTCTGGCGGTTGGTTCAAATTTCGCTCTTCGAGTTGACGTATTCTTTGGCTTTCGAAACGCTCTATATTGGTCAATTACGTCATGACCAAGTGCTGCTGGTGTAACAGCAGTGGACGGTGCAAGAATTGCCGCTGCGCAAAGCGAGGAGTTGAATGTAAGAACTGCAATCCCAGAAACCACGGCCGGTGCATGAATGGGAAGTCGTCACCTTTATCTCACGATTCAAAGAATGCATCAAAGTCGTCAGTGTCTCGTTCTGGCTCTTGTGATAGTCTGTCCTCAAACAAGACACCTATGGATCAACCTGTCACCACCACTCTGGTATGTGACACACGTGAATCTCTAGAAGTTTCTAGAAGATCTCAGACACCTATGTCTTACTCTGAGGCACTTCAAAAAGATTTGACACAATGTTCATCACAAAAACGCCAGTCTCAGTCTCTTTGTTCGGATAAGCAGATGTCCACAGCTTCTACGCCGCTTCAGCTGACAGCCGCCAAGACAAATCCGAGTAACGCTTTTCCTACTAGTTATGGAACGGCTCTGGATTACTCAGGTCACTCGCCCAGCAGGAGTGTACTTGTTGCGGAGAGAGTGGAATCAATGAGGAATGCATCTCTAAGAGCACGCAGAATTGTCAGCATGAACGACAGGGAGCTAGGTAGCTCAAAGAGCCCGGTTCAAGTAGAGGAAGCTCCTCCAGTCATTTCAGCAGAGACTGGAACTGCATATCAGTCTGTCACACAACAAAAAGTCGTTCTTCATGAAGCTTCTCAAGATCAATCTAGTGATGCCATTGACCTGCCAGCTGTCCCTCAGTACAGAGTGTTACTGCCTCCTAATTTCAACTGGGGTGGTGTACCTGGAGCAGATATAAAAGATCAGATAGACCAAGCATATCGTGAAGTCGTTCATTGGAAACGGAATTTATTTCAAGTGCCTTACGGATCCTCTGGTGGACACTTCGTTTCTGAACTTACAAGGCTATTTTATGCATTTGCAAATGAATCTGATCTCGAGTCAGTCGCAATAACTGCTGCTATGCTCATGCCTCATCTGTTGCTCCAAAGACCTCACACTAGATCCAGTGTACAACAGAACTCCTCTTGTTTAAGTCGTCGATTGGAAACCTGGAAAAAGGGTGGACGCAACCAATGCTTTCAATACTTTGAACCGTCAAGTTGCTCTGGCTAACATATCTGTCAACTGCCCAGCCATCTTTCCAATCTTGGCCAACACGTATCGACAACCTTCTTCATTGTTTGTAGGTGGAGAAACGTTGCTTTCTAGTGAAGGAACAACTCAAGGAGATCCCTTAGCGATGCCAATGTATGCTCTGGCCACAATTCCACTTCTAAAGAGTGTGCAGACGAATGGTACAAAGCAGGTATGGTATGCAGATGATGCAGCTGCTGGAGGCTCGCTAGACTGTCTACATAAATGGTGGAACAGGTTGGTTGACTTAGGTGCTATGTTTGGGTATCTTCCAAATCCCAAAAAGTCATGGTTGCTAGTGAAATCAGGAAATATTGACAAAGCTACACATCTCTTTGAAAATACCAATATCAACATTACTACAGAAGGACAAAAGTACCTTGGAGCTGCTATTGGAAACAAAGATTTCTGCAATAACTTCCTGCAAGAAAAGGTGACCAATTGGAAGTTACAAGTAGAGCGACTCAGTTGCATTGCCCAAACTCAACCACAAGCTGCTCACTCGATATTCACACGGGGTCTGATTGGACGGTGGAAATTTGCACTCAGAACCAATGAAAACTTTGCAGAGTACCTTAATCCTCTGGAGGAGGCGTTACGATCCAAACTGATTCCCGCCATAACCAATAGAAGTACTCCAGGAGACAAGATGAGAAGGCTTTTTGCATTACCACCTCGACTAGGCGGCCTTGGAATTGTAGATCCACGTTCGTTGACTTGTGAGCTGGAATACTCAAAGTTAATTTGTGCGCCACTGGTCAACCGAATTGTGCAACAAGAAACAAACCTGGATAACGTTCCTACCAAGCAGAATTCTATGAAAGCTAGCATTCGCCAGCAAAAACATCTAGCACAAAAGTCTCATTCTGAAATCACTGTCAATGATCTATCTGTGGAATTGAAACGTTCAGTTGAATTGGCCTGTGAGAAGGGTGCCTCCTGCTGGCTGACCGCAATCCCACTAGAGCAACACGGATTCACTTTGCACAAATCTGCGTTTCGGGATGCCCTGTGCCTCAGATACGGTTGGCACCCGTCCAACCTCCCAGACATATGTCCATGTGGATCTAAATTCTCAGTAGATCACTCTCTGTCATGTCCAACAGGAGGATACCCCAGCATCCGCCATAACGAGGTCCGCGATTTATTTACCAACTTGTTGACAGAGGTTTGCCACGATGTACACAAAGAGCCCGTTCTGCAACCTCTCAACGGCGAGGTGTTTCAAAAACGCTGTACTACCTTTGACGAAAATGCCAGACTTGATATTGCTGTCAGTGGATTTTGGGGTGGGCACTTCCAACGAACTTTCTTTGACGTCAGGGTCTTCAACCCTAATGCCTCATCCTACAAATCAGTGCAGATCCCGTCATTATATAAACGGCAGGAACAAGAGAAGAAAAGGCGATACGAGGAACGAATTAATAACGTGGAGCTTTCATCGTTCACGCCAATCATTTTAGCATGCACTGGAGGATGCAGTAAACTGACGTCTATTTTCTTGAAAAGACTAGCCTCACTTTTATCGGAAAAGCACCACACCGAGTACAGCACAACTATCAACTGCCTGAGATGTCGACTGTCATTTGCACTCCTTCGGGCCTGCGTGATGTGTTTGCGAGGATGCAGGTCCAAGCTTCACAGAACCTCAAGGGACTTCAACATTCTGCTGGAAGCAGCAGAAAGTAGATTATAGAAGACTGTTTATCTCAAAGTTGTTACAACCTAGAAACTTGTTGCTATAGAGGAAGCTTTTACATACAGTAGTAGTATTTTGAAAAAAGTAGTAGAGATTTTATTATTATTATTAGTAGTTTATTCAAGTAGTAGTAGTAGTAGTGTGTTAGCAGATGCCGTTTGATTGTTCAAATACACCAGTTCTCTCAGTAGTAGTAGTAGTAGTAGTAGTAGTAGTAGTAGTGTCTTGTGTCCGGCTAGAATCTTGTGTCCGGCTATTGCAACGGTTCTCATAAATACATACAGGGACGAGGTTTTGATGTTTGTTGTGGGAGGCGAGATAATCAGATCAGCTGAAGGAACAACACAGGGTGATCCGCTGGCGATGTCCATGTACGCGATTGGCATCCTGCCGCTCATCACTCAACTTCAATGTGAAACCAAGCAAGTCTGGTATGCTGATGACGCAACAGGTGCAGGGTGCATTAGAGGTGTGAGGCAGTGGTGGAATGACATTGTCAAAGTCGGCCCCAAGTTCGGATATCACGCAAACGCTGTTAAAACTTGGTTGATAGTAAAGCAGAACAAATTGGAAGATGCCCGCTCTGCATTTGCTGATACGGCAGTACAAATCACAACATCAGGTAAACGACATCTAGGTGCTGCTTTAGGGCACCCTTCGTTTGTTCGTGAATACGTTGACAGTAAAGTCAATGAGTGGGTTCGTCAAGTGGAAAAACTATCAACCATTGCTGTAACTCATCCTCATGTCGCATACTCAGCTTTTACTCAAGGTTTGGCCCATCGCTGGTCCTATCTCTTGAGAACTGTTCCATCTATATCTGAAATGCTCAAGCCGTTAGAAGAAGTCATCCACCAACGATTTTTGCCTAGACTGACTGGTCAACCAGTGTGCGGTGCAGACATGAGAGACCTCTTGTCATTACCTTGCAATCTCGGTGGGTTGAACATTTCTGATCCGTCGAAGACTGCTTAATCACTATTTGCAGCTTCCGAGCACATCACTGCGCCTTTGGCTGCTCTTATTGTCGAACAAGAGAACGCCATCACAGTGTCTCCATTGGAAACAAAAAGAAGAAAATCTGAGATCAAGGCCAAGACACAAGCTTTCCACAATGAGACCTTGGAGAAGTTGCAAACAAATGCATCACCGCAAATAAAAGGGAGCTTGGAAGTCCTATCCGAAAAGGGAGTATCGAGCTGGCTTACCGTGCAGCCTATTGAAGAGCATGGTTTCCATCTTGCAAAGAACGATTTTCGTGATGCTCTGTGCTTAAGATATGGCTGGCCTTTATCAGATTTGCCCTCGAAATGTGAATGCGGCCTCAGTTTTAACGTCGACCATGTCATGATATGCCAGAAAGGCGGCTTTCCCACGCTAAGGCACAACGAGATCCGGAACATCACAGCTGATCTTCTAAGGGAGGTTTCTACAGATGTTACAATCGAACCTGTACTTCGTCCCTTGGATGGAGAACAGTTTGCGCATCGCACTGCCATCACAGATGATAACGCTAGGGTCGACATTTCTGCTAGAGGAGTGTGGAGGCATGGAGAACGGGCATTTTTTGATGTGAGGGTTTTCTACCCAAACGCTGCTTCCAACCGCAAACACTCTTCACTCAAATCCGCCTATGTGAGTCACGAGAATGAGAAGAAACGCGCTTACGGTGAGAGAATTCGGGAAGTTGAGCATGGGTCTTTCACTCCATTAGTGTTTACGTCATACGGAGGCACAGGCCCAGAGGCGACAACCTTCTATAAGCGAGTGGCAAGTCTGCATGCAGCCAAGTCAGGAGAGCAGTACAGTAGAATTATGCAATTAATTCGCTGTAGATTGAGTTTTGCCCTACTTCGCTCGAGTATACTGTGTATCCGTGGAACAAGATCCTCTACGTATAGACCTATCAAAGTGGACCTGCTGGGACTCATTGAAAGTGAGGCCCACCTAGATGAGTAGGTGGTGACTATAGCTTGTGATAATAGTTAAGCATACAGTGTAATGACGTAAAGTAGTAACTGACTTTTAATTGTTTGTTTTGCTGCGTGCGTATATCTGTCACTTATAGTGTTGTAAACTACTACTACTACTACTACTACTACTACTGACGAAAATGCCAGACTTGATATTGCTGTCAGTGGATTTTGGGGTGGGCACTTCCAACGAACTTTCTTTGACGTCAGGGTCTTCAACCCTAATGCCTCATCCTACAAATCAGTGCAGATCCCGTCATTATATAAACGGCAGGAACAAGAGAAGAAAAGGCGATACGAGGAACGAATTAATAACGTGGAGCTTTCATCGTTCACACCAATCATTTTAGCATGCACTGGAGGATGCAGTAAACTGACGTCTATTTTTTTGAAAAGACTAGCCTCACTTTTATCGGAAAAGCACCACACCGAGTACAGCACAACTATCAACTGGCTGAGATGTCGACTGTCATTTGCACTCCTTCGGGCCTGCGTGATGTGTTTGCGAGGATGCAGGTCCAAGCTTCACAGAACCTCAAGGGACTTCAACATTCTGCTGGAAGCAGCAGAAAGTAGATTATAGAAGACTGTTTATCTCAAAGTTGTTACAACCTAGAAACTTGTTGCTATAGAGGAAGCTTTTACATACAGTAGTAGTATTTTGAAAAAAAGTAGTAGAGATTTTTTTACTATTAGTAGTAGTAGTAGTAGTAGTTTATTCAGTAGTTGAGGAGCACCTGGCCTCCTCAGCTTAGTGACTTTACTGTACATGACATAGTAGTAGTAAAAGTTGTACTATTGTATATGACAGTAATTGTTTAGTAGTAGTAATAGTTTATTGCCATTCGCTGTAGGTTGCCGTTTGTGTATACGTAGTCTGCTATTGTTTCAAATACACCATATCTTCTCAGTAGTTTATTCAAGTAGTAGTAGTAGTAGTGTGTTAGCAGATGCCGTTTGATTGTTCAAATACACCAGTTCTCTCAGTAGTAGTAGTAGTAGTAGTAGTAGTAGTAGTTTCAGTTTACGTTCGTTCCTAGGTTTGAGGATTACTTCGTTAGTTTGTTTTTGGTTTCACCACGATCCACAACGATTCTATAGTGTGGGGGACAGAAAATCTTTTTCAACGGTCAACCGAGATTTAAATTTCAAAAGTCTCCTGTTCTGTTCAGCCTCGTCACTGTCTACTCCTTAACATATTGGTCTGAGATTTAAATTGTAACTTCTACTCCTAAGTGTTCAACTGTCCAGCGATCTCTCGGTGATGTCTAAATGCTGCTTATGCAACAGCAGCGGCCGCTGTATGAACTGTCGCTGTGCCAAGTTGGGCCAATTCTGTAGAAATTGCAATCCACTCAACCACAACCGCTGCCAAAACTGGGAAGCAAGAGGGAAATATTAACTACAACGTCCTAAAACTGCTGGTACCACTTCTAGCAAGATATCCCCGACGAAGCCGTGCATGTCAAGTGATGATCATCAGGCGCCTACAATCATGGACTCGCCAGTGAATCAGCATTCAGGTCATGATAAGCCACTGTCTTACGCTTCGGTTGTTGCTCGGTCTAGTTCTCCAGGAGGTAAAGCACTCTCTTCATCCAGTCTAGAATCTAGTGTCCTTACTGCTGCAACAAGAATGCTTTATTCCGATGCCGTCCAGCTGCACCCACCTTGTTCTTCGTTGTCGCAAAGGCAACTGCCTTGTTCTAAGTTATCGCAAAAGCAGACACTTGAACAGTCCAGGGTCCATCCTAAATTGCAACAGCAGACAAGTTCACCAGTCGCTCACATTGTCGATATGATATCTAACACCCAGGAAGATGAAGACATTCATGACTTAAATCAAACAGCTTCTCCTTCCCTAGAGTTACATGAACGCCTTCCTTACAGAGTGATGGCATCACCAAATTTCAGTTGGGGTTCACTGAATGGTGTTGAAGTGATGAGTCAAATAGAACAGGCTTACCAAGAAGTTGTTCATTGGAGAAGGAATTTATTTCAAGTACCATACGGTTCTACTGGTAAAATGTTCGCCTCCGAACTTGCCAGATTGTTTCATGCGTATGCAAGTGCATCTGCTCTTGAGTGTGTCTCATTGACTGCTGCTATGGTGATGCCCCATCTTCTGCTACAGAAGCCACACAAGCGGTCCAGAGGTCCTGATCATGTCTCTTGTCTGACCCGTCGCTTAGAAGCCTGGAAGGCGGGTGATATCAAGGCTCTGTTGTATGAAGCCAAGACGATCCAACAACATCTAACTTATAGTAGGTCTTCTAACAAGGCAACCAAAATCGACGATCTTCCTCACGTTTTCGCTGGTCATTTGAAGAAAGGAAATGTGAATGCTGCTATGCGTTTACTGTCTGATGAAGGTGCTAATGGTCTTTTACACCTGGATGACTACCTGACAAATTCAAGTCAAAAAACCGTGAGAGATGTACTCAAAGAAAAACATCCAAATGCTTCTTCCCTCGATCCTGACTATGTTGTGAATTCTAAAGAGAACGCTTCTCCAGTCCATCCTGTCTTGTTTGATTCTCTTGATGGACAACTGATCAGGAATACAGCAATGCGATGTTCTGGTGCAGCTGGTCCTTCTGGCCTTGACTCGACTCAATGGAAACGCCTGTGTAAGGGATTTCACACTTCCTCCAAAGATCTCTGTAATGCTCTAGCTGCTGTTGCTCGTCGAATTTCAACAGAGATAGTAGATCCTGACGGTATCTCAGCTCTAGTGGCTTGTCGTCTTGTACCTCTGAACAAAAATCCTGGGGTGAGACCAATTGGTGTGTGTGAGACAGTTAGAAGAATTATTGGAAAGGCGGTTCTTTCTGTGGTCAAGTCTGACGTGCTCTCGGCAACCGGAACCTTGCAGCTTTGTGCAGGACAGATTGCTGAGTGTGAGGCTGCAATACATGCCATGCAGTCATTGTTTGAAGATGACAATACGGAAGCCATACTACTTGTAGATGCAACAAATGCCTTTAATAGCTTGAACCGTCAATTGGCTCTAAAGAACATCTCAAGCACTTGTCCAGCAATTCATACCGTATTGCTCAACACATATCAACAGCCTTCACCCCTATTCGTTGGTGGGGAAGTCTTGTTGTCGCGTGAGGGAACCACACAGGGAGATCCTCTCGCGATGGCAATGTACGCCTTGGCCACAGTACCTCTGCTGAAAAAAGTACAAACAGAAGGCAGCACCCAAGTCTGGTATGCCGATGATGCTGCAGCCGGAGGAAAGATACAAGCAGTCAAACAATGGTGGGAGAAACTCTCCATACATGGAGAAAAATTTGGATACTTTCCAAATGCCAAGAAATCCTGGTTGATCGTCAAACCGAATTGCCTTGAAGAAGCCAAACGTGTGTTCTCAAAAACGGCTGTGAACATCACCTCTGAAGGTCGAAAGTATTTAGGAGCTGCACTGGGAACTGAAAATTTCTGTAACGGCTATCTCAGTGATGCAATCTTAGACTGGACACGTCAGATTGACAAATTGGCTTCCATTGCCCAAAGTCAGCCACAAGCAGCTCATTCCGCATTAAGTCACGGTCTTCTGGGCAGGTGGATTTTTACTGCGAGAACAAATCAGAATTTCAAAACTTTTGCTGGGCTTTTAGAATCATCAATACAATCTCAACTGATTCCTGCTATAACTGGTCGTTCGGCCCCTGGAGAACTGGAAAGAAAACTCTTCTCCTTACCAGCCAGACTTGGTGGTCTGGGAATCACAGATCCAACTTCATTGTCTTCTGAATACTTAAACTCTCGAAAGATGACTGCACCGCTTGTTGACTTCATTTTGAATCAGGAGATCACTCTAGGAGATGCCCCAGATCAACAGGATTCTCTCAAAAAGCAAATTCGCAAGCACAAAGGGCTAGAAATCAAAACTCTTGCTGATAATGTTCGAGATAACCTCTCACACCAACATAAAAGAATGTTCGAGTTAGCAAATGAAAAGGGGGCATCAAACTGGCTCACAGTGCTGCCATTGGAGGATCACGGCTTCTCATTACATAAGTCTGCATTCAGAGATGCTCTATGCCTCAGATATGGATGGGTCCCCCCTCATATGAGTGAATCTTGCCCTTGCGGTGGAAAAATGTCAGTGGAGCATGCTATGTCCTGCCCCACGGGAGGCTTTCCAACTATACGCCATAATGAAATCCGAGATATGTTTTCTCATCTGTTGTCTGATGTCTGTCATGATGTGGAAACGGAGCCCACGTTGCAATCACTAAGTGGAGAGACGTTCTCTTTACGTTCAAGCAGTCGAGATGATGATGCAAGATTAGACATTTCGGCAAGAGGTTTTTGGGGAGGAAGATTTGAGAAGACATATTTTGATGTCCGGGTGTTTAACCCCAATGCCACCTTGTACACATGTTTTGAAGTTGCATCATGCTATAGAAGACAGGAACAAGAGAAGAAAAGGAAATATGAAGAAAGACTGAGAAAAGTAGAAAATGCTTCCTTTACACCTATTATCCTTTCTTGCACTGGTGGCATGAGCAAGCTTACAACGTCATTTACCAAAAAGCTGGCCTCAATGATATCTGAGAAAAAGGACACTCCATACGGTAGCGTGATCAACTGGCTAAGATGTCGACTCGGGTTCGCACTCCTAAGAGCTTCCATAATGTGCATCAGGGGCAGCAGGTGCAAACGCTACGTCAGGCCGGAAAACAATATTCTCCTGGCTACGTCTGAGGGGCACCTGGCCTCCTCAGCTTAGTGACTTTACTGTACATGACATAGTAGTAGTAAAAGTTGTACTATTGTATATGACAGTAATTGTTTAGTAGTAGTAATAGTTTATTGCCATTCGCTGTAGGTTGCCGTTTGTGTATACGTAGTCTGCTATTGTTTCAAATACACCATATCTCCTCAGTAGTAGTAGTAGTAGTTTACAACACTATAAGTGACAGATATACGCACGCAGCAAAACAAACAATTAAAAGTCAGTTACTACTTTACGTCATTACACTGTATGCTTAACTATTATCACAAGCTATAGTCACCACCTACTCATCTAGGTGGGCCTCACTTTCAATGAGTCCCAGCAGGTCCACTTTGATAGGTCTATACGTAGAGGATCTTGTTCCACGGATACACAGTATACTCGAGCGAAGTAGGGCAAAACTCAATCTACAGCGAATTAATTGCATAATTCTACTGTACTGCTCTCCTGACTTGGCTGCATGCAGACTACTACTACTACTACTACTACTACTACTACTACTACTGAGAGAACTGGTGTATTTGAACAATCAAACGGCATCTGCTAACACACTACTACTACTACTACTACTACTACTACTACCACTACTATAAAGTGGACCTGCTGGGACTCATTGAAAGTGAGGTCCATCTAGATGAGTAGATGTTGACTATAGCTTATCTTGATAGTTTAGGCATAATAACGTAAGGTAGTAACTGTCTCTTAGTGGTAACCATCTTTAGTTGTTTGTTTTGCTGCGTGGGTGTTATCTGTCAGCTGCTAATATTTGGTGTTTTGGCTTTTTGAAATATACTACTACTACTACTACTACCACTACTACTGAGAAGATATGGTGTATTTGAAACAATAGCAGACTACGTATACACAAACGGCAACCTACAGCGAATGGCAATAAACTATTACTACTACTAAACAATTACTGTCATATACAATAGTACAACTTTTACTACTACTATGTCATGTACAGTAAAGTCACTAAGCTGAGGAGGCCAGGTGCCCCTCAGACGTAGCCAGGAGAATATTGTTTTCCGGCCTGACGTAGCGTTTGCACCTGCTGCCCCTGATGCACATTATGGAAGCTCTTAGGAGTGCGAACCCGAGTCGACATCTTAGCCAGTTGATCACGCTACCGTATGGAGTGTCCTTTTTCTCAGATATCATTGAGGCCAGCTTTTTGGTAAATGACGTTGTAAGCTTGCTCATGCCACCAGTGCAAGAAAGGATAATAGGTGTAAAGGAAGCATTTTCTACTTTTCTCAGTCTTTCTTCATATTTCCTTTTCTTCTCTTGTTCCTGTCTTCTATAGCATGATGCAACTTCAAAACATGTGTATGAGGTGGCATTGGGGTTAAACACCCGGACATCAAAATATGTCTTCTCAAATCTTCCTCCCCAAAAACCTCTTGCCGAAATGTCTAATCTTGCATCATCATCTCGACTGCTTGAACGTAAAGAGAACGTCTCTCCACTTAGTGATTGCAACGTGGGCTCCGTTTCCACATCATGACAGACATCAGACAACAGATGAGAAAACATATCTCGGATTTCATTATGGCGTATAGTTGGAAAGCCTCCCGTGGGGCAGGACATAGCATGCTCCACTGACATTTTTCCACCGCAAGGGCAAGATTCACTCATATGAGGGGGGACCCATCCATATCTGAGGCATAGAGCATCTCTGAATGCAGACTTATGTAATGAGAAGCCGTGATCCTCCAATGGCAGCACTGTGAGCCAGTTTGATGCCCCCTTTTCATTTGCTAACTCGAACATTCTTTTATGTTGGTGTGAGAGGTTATCTCGAACATTATCAGCAAGAGTTTTGATTTCTAGCCCTTTGTGCTTGCGAATTTGCTTTTTGAGAGAATCTTGTTGATCTGGGGCATCTCCTAGAGTGATCTCCTGATTCAAAATGAAGTCAACAAGCGGTGCAGTCATCTTTCGAGAGTTTAAGTATTCAGAAGACAATGAAGTTGGATCTGTGATTCCCAGACCACCAAGTCTGGCTGGTAAGGAGAAGAGTTTTCTTTCCAGTTCTCCAGGGGCCGAACGACCAGTTATAGCAGGAATCAGTTGAGATTGTATTGATGATTCTAAAAGCCCAGCAAAAGTTTTGAAATTCTGATTTGTTCTCGCAGTAAAAATCCACCTGCCCAGAAGACCGTGACTTAATGCGGAATGAGCTGCTTGTGGCTGACTTTGGGCAATGGAAGCCAATTTGTCAATCTGACGTGTCCAGTCTAAGATTGCATCACTGAGATAGCCGTTACAGAAGTTTTCAGTTCCCAGTGCAGCTCCTAAATACTTTCGACCTTCAGAGGTGATGTTCACAGCCGTTTTTGAGAACACACGTTTGGCTTCTTCAAGGCAATTCGGTTTGACGATCAACCAGGATTTCTTGGCATTTGGAAAGTATCCAAATTTTTCTCCATGTATGGAGAGTTTCTCCCACCATTGTTTGACTGCTTGTATCTTTCCTCCGGCTGCAGCATCATCGGCATACCAGACTTGGGTGCTGCCTTCTGTTTGTACTTTTTTCAGCAGAGGTACTGTGGCCAAGGCGTACATTGCCATCGCGAGAGGATCTCCCTGTGTGGTTCCCTCACGCGACAACAAGACTTCCCCACCAACGAATAGGGGTGAAGGCTGTTGATATGTGTTGAGCAATACGGTATGAATTGCTGGACAAGTGCTTGAGATGTTCTTTAGAGCCAATTGACGGTTCAAGCTATTAAAGGCATTTGTTGCATCTACAAGTAGTATGGCTTCCGTATTGTCATCTTCAAACAATGACTGCATGGCATGTATTGCAGCCTCACACCCAGCAATCTGTCCTGCACAAAGCTGCAAGGTTCCGGTTGCCGAGAGCACGTCAGACTTGACCACAGAAAGAACCGCCTTTCCAATAATTCTTCTAACTGTCTCACACACACCAATTGGTCTCACCCCAGGATTTTTGTTTAGAGGTACAAGACGACAAGCCACTAGAGCTGAGATACCGTCAGGATCTACTATCTCTGTTGAAATTCGACGAGCAACAGCAGCTAGAGCATTACAGAGATCTTTGGAGGAAGTGTGAAATCCCGTACACAGGCGTTTCCATTGAGTCGAGTCAAGGCCAGAAGGACCAGCTGCACCAGAACATCGCATTGCTGTATTCCTGATCAGTTGTCCATCAAGAGAATCAAACAAGACAGGATGGACTGGAGAAGCGTTCTCTTTAGAATTCACAACATAGTCAGGATCGAGGGAAGAAGCATTTGGATGTTTTTCTTTGAGTACATCTCTCACGGTTTTTTGACTTGAATTTGTCAGGTAGTCATCCAGGTGTAAAAGACCATTAGCACCTTCATCTACTACTACTACTACTACTACTACTACTACTACTACTGAGAACTGGTGTATTTGAACAATCAAACGGCATCTGCTAACACACTACTACATACTACTACTGTATGTAAAAGCTTCCTCTATAGCAACAAGTTTCTAGGTTGTAACAACTTTGAGATAAACAGTCTTCTATAATCTACTTTCTGCTGCTTCCAGCAGAATGTTGAAGTCCCTTGAGGTTCTGTGAAGCTTGGACCTGCATCCTCGCAAACACATCACGCAGGCCCGAAGGAGTGCAAATGACAGTCGACATCTCAGCCAGTTGATAGTTGTGCTGTACTCGGTGTGGTGCTTTTCCGATAAAAGTGAGGCTAGTCTTTTCAAAAAAATAGACGTCAGTTTACTGCATCCTCCAGTGCATGCTAAAATGATTGGCGTGAACGATGAAAGCTCCACGTTATTAATTCGTTCCTCGTATCGCCTTTTCTTCTCTTGTTCCTGCCGTTTATATAATGACGGGATCTGCACTGATTTGTAGGATGAGGCATTAGGGTTGAAGACCCTGACGTCAAAGAAAGTTCGTTGGAAGTGCCCACCCCAAAATCCACTGACAGCAATATCAAGTCTGGCATTTTCGTCAGAGGTAGTACAGCGTTTTTGAAACACCTCGCCGTTGAGAGGTTGCAGAACGGGCTCTTTGTGTACATCGTGGCAAACCTCTGTCAACAAGTTGGTAAATAAATCGCGGACCTCGTTATGGCGGATGCTGGGGTATCCTCCTGTTGGACATGACAGAGAGTGATCTACTGAGAATTTAGATCCACATGGACATATGTCTGGGAGGTTGGACGGGTGCCAACCGTATCTGAGGCACAGGGCATCTCGAAACGCAGATTTGTGCAAAGTGAATCCGTGTTGCTCTAGTGGGATTGCGGTCAGCCAGCAGGAGGCACCCTTCTCACAGGCCAATTCAACTGAACGTTTCAATTCCACAGATAGATCATTGACAGTGATTTCAGAATGAGACTTTTGTGCTAGATGTTTTTGCTGGCAAATGCTAGCTTTCATAGAATTCTGCTTGGTAGGAACGTTATCCAGGTTTGTTTCTTGTTGCACAATTCGGTTGACCAGTGGCGCACAAATTAACTTTGAGTATTCCACTACTACTACTACTGCTACAGCTGCTGCTGCTGCTGCTGCTGCTGCTGCTGCTGCTGCTGCTGCTGCTGCTGCTGCTGCTGCTGCTGCTGCTGCTGCTGCTGCTGCTGCTGCTGCTGCTGCTGCTGCTGCTGCTGCTGCTGCTGCTGCTGCTGCTGCTGCTGCTGCTGCTGCTGCTGCTGCTGCTGCTGCTGCTGCTGCTGCTGCTGCTGCTGCTGCTGCTGCTGCTATTCCTACTACTACTACCACTACTACTACTACTAAAATTGGCAGTGTTAATGTATAAGTTTTATAGCCAGCTAAACGGGATCGCCCACAAGGTTAAAATTTAGGGTACAGGTGTAACTCGACTTAGGTAAGAATATAGGCAGGGTTGCATCGATCTCCACCGTTAGGCGGGTCTCCTTTCGGGCGTGCAACGTAGGACGACACTATGCTGGTCGCCTTTCAAAAAGGATACTGACTACCCTTGACAGAATCAATTACGTGAACTCAATCTCATGGCGTAGTTGTGTTTTCTCATAACTTAGAATAAAATGCTCACTCTAAATTTCAATAAATTCATTGTTTACATGCAATTGTTACATCACGTTGCTATCTATCAGTCCCATCCGACCGGGTTAGCTGTAGATGATTATACTTAACTTGAACATCTCACTACGTCCAGAGCAAAGGGATAGAGTTTCGATTGTTCAGTGCGTACGTTGGAAATGTGCTGATTATATTTTATAATATCCTAGGAGGACCAACCTCCACTCGCACGCGAACTTCGAATTCTTTGGAACGGCGCATAGGATCTCCACCATATTATACTGCCCATTCTCGACAAGAAACTGCGCGTGGCTTTCAAGTTTTTGCTGCCCAGATGCAAATGTTTGAAAGGAAATAATCTAATGTGCCCGTGTTGGAGAAAACGTCCCTTTAGCTAATATATTACAGCTCCAGGGACTGCGAGATAATATATACTACCTACGTACGAGGATACATACGGACCTCATGTTTATAGAGCTATAGAGGCATTTTGCAGTCTTGAACACACGACCGTATCTTGACTTCATTTACAATTTCGAGTAAGCATTTAAGAGGAGAAGCTCAGATGAGAAAAATTTGTACCGTATGTATGGTCTGACATTTCAAAATACAGTTGGGACTGTGATATAATATATTTTATATTTGAGGTATTCTTCTCCTAAATATTACAGCTCCATTGAATTTTGCTATGTACTTTGACATACCACATTTGACGCAAGCAATACTTCTTTAAAAAAATTCTAAACTAGGTAGTGCAGGACGCGTGTAAGTTTTACAAATATTATTGCTTTATTCACTGAGGTATTGGCTGACACAGTAGTGTAAGAATTGTAATCTTTTTTTTATTATCAATTTCAACTGCATACTTGATTACTACAAAGATACCTCGAAAATACTACTTGACAGCTATTGCGTTAAACTATAAACAAATTGCAGTTTGTTTAAAATTATTACATTTTTATGTTTCTGTTCTTCGCATGCAGATATTTCGCATGCAGATACACTTACTCGTTGTAAACTTGTTTATGTTCAGGCAATGCTATGAGTCTCGTTGATATTGTTAGTTATCCAGTCAGTGACGTTCTTGTTATTGTAGATATTTGTAGGGTCCGTGAATTCACCACTAAGGACTTGGAACAATCGCCATTGACCATTTTGGACTCTACATGCAGTTGCCGCCCAATTGGCTTCTGTATGATCTGTATCTACTACTTTGGCATTTGGCGCATTCAACATTAGTTTCTTTACATATTCGGTATGGACATCAGTTGTGAATCCCAAGCAGTGATGGTCTGTAACGGTGTCACTAGAAGACGCCAATTGTATTGGTTCAGTAAGACATTTTTTATTATTGTGATTAGATTTCTTCATCTTCACCAGTGCCATGTCGTATGCCACACCTTGCCCGTTAGACATAGGCTGCCACTGTGGATGTAAAACAACGGATTTTGCTCTAGAGGACTTCTTCATCTGTCGAGCATTGCTGACTCCCAAGCTGATTACCAGACGTCTTGGTGTGCGTGTGTACTGACTAACACAGCGAGCCGACGTCAGAAGCCAGGAGTCATGAATTACAACAGCATCGCACATTGTCTGGCAAACTTGACGATCCCAAATGAAGGCATACCATGGCATCTCCGTGCAGTTGACAGAATCATGTGTCTTGCTTTGAGCAGAAGCAACAGGTCTACAAGAAATTGGCTTGGATGTTGCTTTGTTAGTTATGGCATTTGTTGTAAAAGAGCTGACAGTCGGTTTGTTTACTTTTTTAAAGCAAGGATTGTTAGGAAGATGGCTAAGAGAGTCTCTTTCCCACTCCTAGAAAAGGAAGACAAAAGTATATCTCATGTGACACTGATATACACTAGCTACAGTTAGACGTTACCTCTAGACTGAACATTCCGGGACTGTTTAGATTCCAAATGCTTCCAACTCGATTGGTTTGATTCATAAAGACAATCACGTCGTCTCCAAGCTTGATGTGTTTATGTATAACTTGACATATTCTGTCGACTTGACTAACGTTCACTTTTATTCTTGACTGTTTCATAATTCCTTTCAAGTTGCAAATCACTTTTACTGCATACATTTTGTCATCTTTGTGAATGCCTTCATAAATCTTGGTGATTCTGACTTTGATAATAAACTGAGCCTGGATGATCTGTTCTTTGTTGGAACGAATGGGAGGAATGAAACCTGAAAATCCGTCCGGATTTGTATCAAATGGTGAGAAGCTTGAGCAACTTGAGGAGAGACGTTGCTGAGTTGACAATAGCAGCACAAGGATTGGGCACAGCAGTGATTGATTCATGAATACTGCTTCGATCTGGAAATGCCAGAACTGATTGAAGGAGCAGTGTCAGCTGGCTATATGTCCTGTGGCAATTGCGTAGGAGGACTTAGTGGTAGTCGTCAGTGAAAATCCGCCTACTGATACCGCTTCCAATTGCAAGGTGCTACAGCCACACTTGATCTGTAATGATGCTTTTCGGCCCAAGACCGGATGGCAATCAAAACTTGAGACAGTCACATTAGATCTACTAGCCATGCAATTAATTGTGGCGTAGAATCTATACAACATCTTCAAGTGTGTTACTGTGGTCGGCACTAGAGAAGGTCGTGCGTCAGCAATGGCAAAAGTCTAACGTCCGTTCCATTAATAACTAGAGTTGCCTCTGCGGTGGCAACCCTAAGTGAACAACAAACGCGTAACCACAGTACGCGCTGAGGTCTGCTTTATTTAATTAATTACGCCTGCCTCTCAGTTGTAGTTGTACATGTACTACACATTGGAGATAAGCATACGGACATTCCCTAGAACCAAACTTGACTTATATTCTGGAACGAACTTGTTCGTTGCTGAGCAGGGATTAGGTGTAGTTTCTTCTACAGAGCCGCATTTCCTGGACGGTCAATTCTGACCACAAGATTGGAGACTTGTGGCTTTGCACCAAAAATAGCGGAGTGTTCGATTACAATTGCGGATTCTGTTACTGTTTCCAGTTACTATAGGAGATGGCTAAATCGGAAAGCGGGGGTGTTCGGCTATTGCTACAGCAAAAGCACGACTTGTTTGCTTTTTGACATCTGCACACGGCAATGTCGTCCAGCAACGCGGGCATCATCGTTTCGTCTGTCATCTAACGTACGTTACCAGTTGTCGTTGCTCTCATTCGGCAATGTTTCAGTTGTCTAAAGAACAGGAAAACACTGTTTCGCAATTAATTAAGTACGAGAGCTAAAAAGAAATACATATATACGCTAAAGTATTAAGTTAGCGCGCGCCGGGCGAGTAGCCAGTGACCTAGCTGCAGCCCCTGATTCATACAACTAACAGTCATGTCCGTAATAGGTCAATCCAGGCATTGAAATCCAATTTACTAGAAGCGTGTTTAACTTAATTGTCCGAGAATTTCGAGGCAATGAGTTTTATCGTAATATTTAGAGCGTTGCAGACGCTATGATTCGGAAACAATTGTTCATAGTAAATTAATGATTGCCAAAATTGGTTGCGTGGGCGGTGTCAATATGGTTGCGTCAATATGCTAAGTGTCCATATGGGTACTTGTCGTAGTAGAGCGTAGAAAGCTGCGTACATCCTCGTTGTAATATGAGATGTGTATAACTTTGTGTCAAACCAAGTGTGTGGGCGAAGAAGATGTTTTGACGTCTTGCGTTCGGACACTTAGGCGGTTGTGGTCAACAACAACCTTTCCTAGTATACAATAGACAGACCACTTAGTCCGTCGGCCAATGGCCAAAAAGATGATGTTACGTTGCACCCCAAGCCCGCGGAAGTTTCGAATGTACTATTCGTCGTAAGGTAACTGTGCAAGTACATTCGCGCTTGTTTGCCATCTGAAACTGGGGCCGTTATAGAGAAAATAAAAAGTTTGTTTGATACAGTGACACGCCCACGCAAATTTGCAGTTTGTGACGATCAAGTAAGAAGAGACGTACGTCTTCATAACTCCGATGTCGATTGATGAGTAAAATAACGATTCAGGGAGAAATCGCTTAGAATCTTTGCTCTAACGAATCACTGCAACGAATTTCCTGCTAAGTTCACCTTATACGCACATGTGCTCTTCCTTCTATCCATCCGTGGTTCCAAAACGATTTGCAAAATTGAAACTTGGCTTCCTTGGCCTTCTACAGCAGCCTGCAACTTGATTCTCAAGCTATACAAGCGGTACTTCCAAGTCCCGGATACAGTAATCACACCCACGCATAAATCTCGTTTGTTGTGAAAAATCAGAGTAAGTATCTACGAGAAACTTTAGCCATATTTATAGCTTTATGTGTGTAATCCGCGATTCTTGCAGATCGTTTCCTTGCTAGTCGGCTAGCACAACGACCCTGTACGACGACAATTTCTTGGCTGTTGAAAACTGTCAAGTTTGGGGAGTCAAGTGATCGCTTATGGCTTCACAACAAATAGACATAGTCTAGTAGGCCTTTTGGCATTATGGAAGGAAGATGCACTACGTTTCTAGCTTCGTTGTCGGCACGGTTTTTTCTGGCTCGATAGAAATTGTCTCTTTTTCATCTCTCAATGTGATACCAGGTATATTTTAACTATTCCTGTAGACTCTGCTTTGGTTTGGTTGTACTTTAGTGTCTTTGAGATGTTCGTGAGGCGTAAAACTGAAGAGTTTCGACAGCATACATGAAGGTCAATCAACACGTGACGTGTGTTTAACTACTTGTCGCTAGCTTTTTAGCTCTTTCTTGTGATTTAGGCCAGTGGATATTGCTGTATTATATACTTAAATAATTGTTTAGCTATCTTATCTTTCTTGAGCTGTTCCGAACCCGCTAGTTTACTGTAGGAGCGCATCCTTGTCACGCCCCTACTTTTTGTGCTAGCGAACTAACGACCCCGGTTGAGAATGGCAAACAAGTGCCATTTGAGTGCTGTAGTGATGTTATATCATTTAAAATAGTCAAACTTTTCCTGGGCCAGAGGTGCACTGAAACTTCTTTTAGAAGCCACTTTTGGGGTTGGGCGAAGGACTAACTGCATTGTTCATTATTTATATATTCGACAGCCTGTCATCTACTTGAATTCAATTATATTTATTATATTGCATTATGACTTCCATTGTGCTCAGTAGCTCAGTACGTTATAAATACGATTGTGGTACATATCTCTTTTGTCTGTAAACTTTAGTAATTATTAGTTAAGTAATTAATTAAATTATGATAAAGTAATATTAACTAAACAATTTGGTGAAATACAGTTGGATGAGTGTCAAAAATTATTAAACGAGTCAGACGGGGTTGCTCAAGGTTTGATCTCTTTGGTGTAATTCTGCAACAAAGTAAACATATCTGTTAACGTCATCGAACAGTAACGCTATTGCAACTACAGCAACAGTCCCTTGCTCTGACGCGCATGTGCAATGCGACTCAGTCTACATGTTTCCGATAAATTATTTAGATAAATCCTTCCACACCCTACGGTACGGTGCAGTTAGGCACACGCTTTATACGTCAAAGCTATTCAGAGTGTATAAAAACCTAATGTGGGTAATTAATAGTCTTATTCATGCAGTATACTAAAAGAACATGCAAGAGAATTATCGACATTAGTGATCGAGTACCGTATGTACAGATCGAGAGTACCGATCAACACCCATTCTTAAAATTAATGATTTATCCTCACACCTCTGAATAGGTATTGATTAGCAACAGAGTAAAACACGACACATCGTGCAGTATTGGTAGCAGCCCAGCCTATTTGATGTAAAGTTTGTAAGAAGACCAAATGGAGAAACAAATTTTCAATTACCAGTAGCAGTTGATATAGACTTCACAAACACAGACACTCTCACAATACAGTTATTAATTCAATTAGATTAGATCGCGATTATATGAAATCTCCATAACTTACTACTACAGTTAAATGCTGTATTGTAAGCGGTTAGAGTAGAAAAATACGGGAGACTGGTGGTGCAGTAGCCGGATGTCTACTGCATCGTTTAACCTTTACCATTTCCTGTCTCGTGGGAGACAAGGTGCTCGGATAGTTAGTGCACTTGTGTCAATGTAGCTCTGAGGCATGAATTAAATTTAATGTTATAATTTTCATGTCACGGGTTCTATTTATAAAACTTTTGTAAGTTTGATGTGCATTAATTTTCACATATTTGATAATGATTAAAAAGTTTCCTAGAGTTCTTTTAATTACGGCACGTAAATTATTTCAAATTATTAGTGTGCAGGAAAACATGTAACGTTGTTGCAAGCACATAATAGTACACACTACAATTTGTAGAATATCCTACCATATGTACCAACTTCTCCAATACTCGTAAAGTCACAGAACCGTAAGTAAAGCTTGATTGACGGGACGTCTAAACAGCTACTGGATTGCAAGTTACGGCGAAATGAAGACCTGCAGTGTCGCGCGCGTACGTGACAGTTGAACAACGCAGTGGGGTAAGGTGTTTACTAAAAGTACCGAGGATGTCGTTATGAGTAAGCAAAAAGTCTACTTCGCTTGCCAGACCGTAAACAGATTTGCAAAAGTCACGGCCGCAGAAAGTTCAATTCCTACACTGAACGAAGGCGCTTTAGCCTCCCATCTTTACGTCTGTGCAACGGCGCTCCCGTTACTGAATTGTTTGTGCGGACAATACGGATAAGCGTTAGTTGGTGCTATTGTCTAGCCAAGAAAAGGCCATTCTTCGATAGCATGTTTGTTACATTCTTCACTAGCATATTGAACGCTGAAGTATAAACTACCAAACGCAAAACAGCCGTACACAAAGCTATGTCTGTAGACGACTGCGTCCAGCACTGAGGGACGTAAAAAGGAATTGCGTGCGCTAGCAGGCGTGGCCTGTTCAGCGGTTGCGGATACAGAGTTTGACTGAAGGGGAGGGAAGGCAAGCGACTACATGCTGGCATGACGTCAATAACTTTATGACGTAAACATACTTACGAGTGAAAAAACGCAGATTTAATCGTCATTCACTGTTTCTCCACAAGCTGCCATCCAGTTAATTAAATTAAAAAACTTTCACCGCACTACAAAGAAGCAGTCAGGAGAAAAGCAATAAGCGTACTAGCTACTATGCCCTGCCCTACTGCAAATTACTAGATACATATTAATCTCGGATGGGATCGTTCCCAACTCTTAGAGAAGTTGACAACTCGATACTCTGCTAACAATAATAATTAAATATATTAGTATTGATGCGAACACTTACTAAGCCTGACGATTGCGAACTGAAATATTATACTTAGCCAGAGCAATATTGGGAGAGCATTTGCACCCAATTTCCCACTCTAAATCCACCAATGATTTTACTGTAAACAATTTGTCTGCTGACCGCAGTACATTTAGGTGGTATAGTGAAAATCGTTCTAACAAGGCTACACTACCAAAACCCAAACAATTCCAATAGAGATTCTATAGAAATAACATCTGCTCGTTTGACGCTATTCGCATCTAACGCTGCTGATTCAATTTTGGTGATAGACCTAAACGTGTCTTTGAGTGATTTGCTTATTAGTGTCCAAGAAGATTTCGGTGAGAAAACATAAGGCGTGAATGTGGCTGGCCTGTAACTCATTGCATTAGCTCTGTCGCTCTCCGTCTAGATTAATTGTACTAATACATTCATTGTCACGAGGTATAATGTTTCAGGGACTTACATTGTTAACAAATATCAAATTCTAAGTTGCTAGACAATATATCTATAGAGTTCAAGACTTATGTTTAGACTGAAGTGATTCAGCATTTTTTAATTTGTCTCTAGGTGTGAGATTAAAATACAAATCCAAACATTTATCTAAGAGCTAACCGTACAGAAACATATTAAATTGTAAATTGTTCGAAATGTAAAGAGAAAAGTTGACAAACTCGGATTGCGCACATAACAATCTTTCCATCATGTCACTTGACAAAAGTCTACAAAATACGCAGTGAACTTATGGTTACAGAGTATACAATCCCATGCTCAAAACACTAAACCTTTATAGTCTATAGTTCTTTGACAAAATGAGATATTAAAATGCAACAGCAAAATAGGATAATTGCTGCTAGTAAGTTAACATATTTTACCAACATACTTGTGAAGTTAAGTGAGAAAAATACATGGTTTAAAGACACGACAAATTTACCAGATGGACTAAACAAGAGCGACATCAGCTATTCAATCCATCTTTCCTTTTCTCATTCTCTCAGAAAGACATGCTTTATATTCGTCTGTCTCACGAATACGACCAATAACATGACGGGCTTTTGCCACAGTTGGTCGAGTGACATGATCATCTCTCATCAAGTGTTTGCATACTGAACGAACATCTATCTGACGGATGAGTAAAACTTGATCCATCCTTTGTTCACGATCTGGAAAATCAGCCGTGAAAACTTCACACATAGTCACTCCCATACTATACATGTCCGTAGCCTTGCTTTTTGGTCGAGTTGGAACATCAAATCTCACAAGAGATGACTGTGAACTGAGCAGGCCGACCGACAGGGAAGAATCTTGAAAACGAGCGGCTCCTAGATCACCTAGTTTTTCTCTCATAGTTGGTGTTACAAGGATGTTTCTTGGACAAATTTCACCGTGGATAATTTCCCTAGGTTTCTATAAGAGGTCACCAATGTAATACAAAAATTCATTAAAAATCAAATTTTTTTAATACATTAATTAGTATCGTCACTTGTACATCTCTATATCTATTGACAATGCAATTGGTAGTAGCATCCTCGAATTCTTCCTTGAGTGACGTCGTGCATGGCTATTTAACTTACACTTATTATTAGGTATTTGTAAGTCAAAGGTACAGAATGACTCTTTGCGACGGCTTAGTGCAAGAACGTACCAACACAAATAAATGTCGTTTTCGTCGAAGTGTAGATGCAGTTGACGTTCTCTCTATCGCACCACCTAGAAATCATCTCTCCGTCGTAAAAAACACGAACCACAGTGATTTTTGGATATGTCTTTTGACAGTAGCGCAAGATGCCAATCTTGTTTGACGTGGCAATACATCCTGAAACGCCATCTTTGTCGGTCACCCACCCTCCAGACAACGTGTCGACATGCTGATTGACCTTGCCGCACCAAAACGCTAATCTCGGTACGATCGGCACTTCGCACCGGTCGCTGACGTCGCCTGTCACACCGTCATGCCTGTTATTCCAAATATATAGTTTTTCGCAGCCTCTGCCTGTCCACAGCATTGCATGAAATTCCTTTTCTATTCTACTACAAGTAATTCAAACCAATGACCACATCCGGGTTCATGCAAACAACGTCAACATCCATAAACACATCCACATCCACGGCCATGCACATCAACGTCCAAAAACTAATATAACTCAAAATCGCATGAACGTACCAACACAAACAAATGTCGTATTCGTCGAAGTAGGTTCTTCGCATCCATGATAGATTGGGAAGGTCCGCACTCTCTGATAGATTGGGTGACCACAGCCATGTCGACATGGCAAACATAGCATCACCTGTTGATTCTCAAAGCAGCAGGATGTACGCATTGACCCTCTAGCAGACAGTGATTCATTTGGCATCGATATCTATTTGACAATGAAAGATATTGCCTTATCTCAAATAAGAGATCTTTGAATAGAATTTCGCTTAGTATTGAGTTGTCATGAAATTTGACTAGCAAATGAGTTTCCCTACCCTGCGACTCTGTAAACTTACGCTGTATCTTGCAGAGTTAATTAATCTTCTTTACCACCAATAACTTGCATGTACAATTAACTCTTCTCTGTATGGGTACGTACTAGACTCAGGTGGAGTAAGTCACGAGCAAGCTCTAGGCAGCGCACCTCTTTTTGTATCATCTAGGCTGTTGTGAGCGATTTATACGCTTTCCTACATGTACCTTCTAGGTACACTGTATAGTACGTGTATTTGCAACACTTGCCTATTTCTTACCTCCTGAACACAACAATTCATGCAACATTACATCCTAGTAAACACAACATAGTAACGCTAACTCTAGCCGTACCTAACCCTACCCAGTCCAGCGGGCTGCTTCATGTCATTCCTTTCACGAATTTCACGTGATGTATACCTCTGTTTTGCAAAAAGCCTTTACTTGATCCTCCAGCCCTCTAATCGCATCCAATATCCTGACGACACTGTGCTCATCGCCATTATTATCCGTCATAGTGAAGCAACTAGATTGTGGTCTCGTTGATATTTCCCGCGCTTGATAATATCGATAGCCTAATTTGGTCATAAAGGTGTTGGCCAATGCAGTCCGGCCAATCAAAAGTTTTCATCCTCTATCTACCGCCCCGGAATCGCTGCCATAGACAAACAAACAGATAGTTCATGGCCTAGATCAATCGCGTACATATGAGGATTCGTCGAATTTCGAGATGGTACGAACGAACCGATCTACTTAGAATTAGTACCTCCGATATTATACATTGGCATCGTGTTGAAATAATAGAAAAGATGTATTGACAAATTGCTATAAAAATTTCTATTTTAGTAATCTCACCCTGAACAGTAGACATATTCACTAGATACAGAGCTTGCGGCGCTTACAAAATTTTTTAAGTTTTCCACTACACTTAATTTTATGTAACATTATATCCTGCGAGAAACAACAAAAATCAAACTGCTTAATGTTTTGCAATTGATGTCAATTAAGAAACTAAATAGCAGCTCACAATGTTATCTAAAATCCTACAAGAGTTTTGATGCAATAAAGTCAGAGGTGGCAACGTCTAAGTCGATACCAAAATTCTCACACCCAGCGTTGGGATCGATGGTCGTATATAGCTCGTCTAGGTCAAGTTGACTAATAGGAAGATCGGCACTCATTGGCATGTATACTCCATCTACATCGTTATCGTCGTCGTCATGCAGTGACACAGGGCCATCCCAGTCGACACCGTATTTCTGTGGGATCAAGTGTCGTCGAGTCTGCTGCGGAGTATTCCGTACCCTGCAATCTCAACATACCTGCTATCCACAACTGCAGATAATGTGTACGCCTGAATTTGTTAGTAATTCTTACAATAAACAATATCTAACCTGCAATGGCGACCGTCCACGTTCAGTCGATAGGCGGTGTCTGCACCACGCATGGCGAAACCCATCAATACTGCTTTGAATTCGTGGCATAAAAACGTAGTGCAGACACCACAAATCTGTTGAGTTGTCAGCGTCTAGGAGGTCTTGCTCCTCCAGACTTTGAAACACAGCTTTGTAAGTTCCTGTTACGGCGACACTAACATCCCTCCACAATTGCTCTATCCGTTGGTTGTGGACAGATCTTCCTGCAATAAAGCTGTGTCTGCCAGTTCCTCGTGTAGTCAGCATGAATTCCGCAACCCTGACGTTTTCAACGCCGCGATCAGCTCTTACTCGAGAAGGCATCCCATAGTCACAAACAGCTTTCTGAAAGTAGGACAAATCCGTATCTGCTCCGTTATCAGAGCTGCAATTGCGGTAAACTAGAACACGACTGTAGCCATCAATACCTACGACAATGCAAAGACACAATTCGTGCAGTATTCACTACAGTTATATATATATATATATACCGGTATATATATATATATATATATATAATGCATATCAATAGAAACCTCCATGTATGACCAAACGCCAGCGAATAAGACCATGTTGACCGTCGATGTGCCACAAGGCATTTGGACCGTATACGCTGTATTTACGACGCTGAACAGTGTACGACCATCGAAGTGCTACGCCTTCTGGGTCCACCCGACACAAGCTACTTCTGACTCTTTGTCTAGAGACGCGAATTGATCGCTCAAGAAGATTGCCTTCAACATTACGATATCCATGTCTAGGATACTCTCGATTTATCTCCAGCACAATGCTGTCTAGATCTTCATCAGATATCTGTGTAAAACTCTGTCTCACAGACAAGCCATTTTCCGTCAAACGACGATGGACAGTTCAAACAGAAGATCCTAGAACTAAAGACATGTCCCCGACAGTAAATCCGTACGACAAAAGAAACTCCAGCTGCTCTAACGAAACGTTAGCCTTTGGACGTCCTCTTCCATGAGCCACTAAAGTAAATGTTTATTCTTAACTAATTAAATAATTACATCAAAACCATATTCAATAATCCAAATCATAAGTTGCAAAAATTTCATCTTTAAAATTACCAAATAATATTTCTTGTTTACACTAAATAAGCACAGTGATCTGTAGTAAACATTAATGATATTGCTCATTATTATTAACAAACGTAATAGCCATATTACTGCTTTTAATTAAGCTGTGTTCTTAATATTTTAATATTAGATGAAATACCAAAATTTTTTGCAGTTGCATAACTAGAAAGTAAACAAATATATTTATTGTCTGTAATACATTACAAAAATTGTTAATCTTGCCTAGAGAAAAATACGATTTTCATGTAGCCTAGTCACTCAAATATTTATAGAATAATTACGTCATTAATTTAGGCACACTGAAACTGTGCTAGTGATAAAGTAATCGTCTAATTTCACTAAAATGTATCGTACTTCATGTTTATTAGCCTGTTTACACGAGCTAAGCCGCGCTGCTCCAGTTTGAGCTAGAGCACCCAATTACATATTCGTATCAGTTATTGGGGTGTCTTGTGGTAAGCATGCTGATATTGCTGTCATATGTACCGTAGAAACACTCTTGCTACATTGTAGGCCCGGATCAAAGAATTTTAAATAAGGGGGTTGATCCAATAGCAGGCGTACTTTGAACAATAGCACACTTCGAATTCAGCACAACTGACAGAAGTGACGTTGTGTGTGTGTGTGTGTGTGTGTGTGTGTGTGTGTGTGTCCGTCCGTCCGTCCGTCCATCCGTGTGTGTGTGTGTGTATTTATTGTAAATATTAATGTAAATTTTATTAAATTTTGTTTATTTATTGTCGTTATCATTAATTAATCATTACCTTAATTGTTGCGAGAATGTAAACGGTAATTCTTTGAAAACACATTGGTTTATCAATGTGATTAAAGATAATTAACTAAATACCATCAATGTCTCACACTACTTCGAATTCAAACAGCTACGCAACTCTTGCACGGAGCGGACTTGTGATCTACGCTATGTCTCAATTATGTATGTATGTCTCAATT
This sequence comes from Corticium candelabrum, assembly GCF_963422355.1. Taxonomy (NCBI): domain Eukaryota; kingdom Metazoa; phylum Porifera; class Homoscleromorpha; order Homosclerophorida; family Plakinidae; genus Corticium; species Corticium candelabrum. Next base: position 5,348,716 of record NC_085086.1, on the reverse strand, counting down.
ATGTATGTATAGCGCTCTTGTAGCTGAACCGCGTATACTTACCGCCAGTTCAGCTGATTCTTTCGTGCAGCTGCAAAACACGAAATCTCTTTCGTAGAACCTTTCTAAACATGCAGTCACGTTGAGGTAGAAATACCTTGTAAAGCCTGCTGTCTCTTCTGTTTTTCTGCGGTTCGTCTGCAAAACATGACAAAAAAATTATTTTTCTTCGCAACACCGTGTACAAAGTGAAAAGTCGAGTCATTCAACTGCAAGTACCTTGTAAAGTCTTCAGACCGTTCTGTTCTAGTCGCTTGTCTCAAATGCTTCCTCATCTTCGTAAAGTTGGGACGCTAATGAATGCTCACCGACGATTGGTCACTGTTCATTATGCGCGGGATTGTTACGTCAGGCCATTGTTTAGGCGTTGAATTGTTACGTCACCTACGTTTCGCGTCCCAAAACGATTGCTGATTGGCTCGACAAACTCCCCGATCGTGACACACGCTTACAAACAAACATAGATAGAAACATAGATAGCGACATACGGACAGACAGACCGGAAGTCAATTCAACCCGTTTAGAGTGAGCTTTTCGCGAAGCAGTCCACCACTCATTGTGGTGTCCTTCTTTACGCTCGTAGGTAACTAGTAAATGAAGCTGTGTTTACACCGTCGCTTCACAGATACGAGCGTATATATTTGCATCTATGTGCTTGTTGTGTGTGTGTGTCTGTGTGTCTGTGTGTGTGTGTGCGCGCGTGCGCACGCGTGTGTCACGTGTGTATTTATTGTGAATAATAATGAAAATTTTATTAATTTTGTAAATGTCTATTTATTGTCAATATCATTATTTATTCATTAGCTTGTTGCTAGAATTTATAATTCTTTGAAAACACAGGGATGCGTCGGTGTGATTAAAGATAATTAAGTAAATATCATCAATGTCCCACACTACTCTTCGAATTCAGCACAAGTGACAGAAGTGACGTTGTGTGTGTGTGTGTGTGTGTGTCCGTTCGTCCGTCCGTGTGTGTGTGTGTGTGTGTGTGTGTGTGTGTGTGTGTGTGTGTGTGTGTGTTTGTGTGTGTGTGTGTGTGTGTGTGTGTGTGTGTGTGTGTTTGTGTGTGTGTGTGTGTGTGTGTGTGTGTGTGTGTGTGTGTGTGTTTGTGTGTGTGTGTGTGTGTGTGTGTGTGTGTGTGTGTGTGTGTTTGTGTGTGTGTGTGTGTGTGTGTGTGTGTGTGTGTGTGTGTGTGTGTGTGTTTGTGTGTGTGTGTGTGTGTGTGTGTGTGTGTGTGTGTGTCCGTCCGGCCGGCCGTGTGTGTGTGTATTTATTGTAAATATTAATGTAAATTTTAGTAAATTTTGTTTATTTATTGTCGTTATCATTAATTAATCATTACCTTAATTGTTGCTGGAATGTAAATGGTAATTCTTTGAAAACACATTGGTTTATCAATGTGATTAAAGATAATTAACTAAATACCATGAGTGTCCCACACTACTTCGAATTCACACAGATACGCAACTCTTGCACGGCGCGGGCTTGTTATCCACGTTATGTCTTAATTATGCATGTATAGCGCTCTTGCATCACTAAAAGTTAGTAAATTAATTAACTATTGAGATGGAGTATTAAATCATTATCATACTTTTATTGAATCATCGCCATCTTTCGTTTCGCTAATTCGTTGTAGCTAGCCAGAGATCGATGTACGTCTCCTCGCTGCATAGAAAATACTGTCAAGCAACAGGCATGTACAGCTAGCGACCGGATCCAGAAGAAAGCAGCGTCAACGTTTCCTACAAATCTTTCTTGCAAGACGACGTCGATCGTTCATCATCAGTCCTACTTAGAATATATTGCTCTCTTGAAGTTTGCGGGCGACATGTTGGTTGTGCGCATGCAACTGTGCTTAGCTAGATGCATGTTCCCATGGGACCTTCGCTTGGCTTCTTGTAGAACGATAAATTCGTTTGTTTTGCGATTCTTTTGTAAAAAGTAACAAACGCATACAACTATTACCTGAACTTTACTCTGCGCTTCTCAGTTTGACGACAGTTTGACCGTAAAATGGAGGTTTACGACATCTCGGCTTTTCTGTCATAATGCGCGGGATTGTTACGTCACCCATTGTTGATGTGTCAAAAGACTGCTGATTGGCTCAACAAATTCCTGAGAGTGATTCATGTTGACAAGCTAGTATTACGTCACCTACGTTTCGCGTCCCGAAACGAATGCTGATTGGCTCGACAAACTCCCCGAGCGTGACACACGCTTACAAACAAACATAGATAGATAGATAGTTACAAACATAGAAACATAGGTACAAACATACCGACAGACAGACCGGAAGTCAATTCAACCCGTTTAGAGTGAGCTTCTTGCGAAGCAGTCCACCACTCATTGTGGTGTACTTCTTTTACGCTCGTAGCTTAACTAGTAAATGAAGCTGTGTTTACACCGTCGCTTCACAGCTACGAGCGTGTGTGTGTGTGTGTGTGTGTGTGTGTGTGTGTGTGTGTGTGTGTGTGTGTGTGTGTGTGCGTGTGTGGCACGTGTGTATTTATTATAAATATTAATGTACATTTTATTAATTTTTGTCTATTTATTGTCATTATTATTATTTATTCATTAGCTTGTTGCTTGAATGTATAATTCTTTGAAAACACAAGGATGTGTCGATGTGATTAAAGATAATTAACTAAATATCATCAATTTCCACACTACACTTCGAATTCAGCACAAGTGACAGAAGTGACGTTGTGTGTGTGTGTGTGTGTGTGTGTGTGTGTGTGTGTGTGTGTGTGTGTGTGTGTGTGTGTGTGT
>NC_085086.1:5330908-5338408 GCF_963422355.1 Corticium candelabrum | reverse complement strand
AATCCGTCGTAGATAGAGATCGATGTACGTGCACAGGAAATACTGTGAAGCGCGACATGTATGTTATAGCGACTGCGGATCCAGAAGGAACCATGCATCGCAACGTTTCCTAGGAATCTTTCTTGCAAGACGACGTCGATCGTTCATCATCAGTCCTACTTACACCTGTAAATATATTCTTGCACGGAGCGGGCTTGTTATCCACGTTCTTTCTCAATTCTGTAGCGCTCGATCTTGCATCACTTGCAGCCAACTACCGAGGTGGACGAGATTATCGTGCTTTCGTTGAGCCGTACGTTGCTAGCATCTTTCGTTCCGATGATAATTCGTCGTAGCTATAGATAGATAAAGATTGATCTCGTACGTCTCCTAGAAATACTGTGAAGCGACGTGCAGTGACCAGATCCAGAAGAAAGCAGCGTTAGCGTTTCCTACGAATCTTTCTTGCAAGACGCCGTCGATCGTTCATCATCAGACCTACTTACAGCAAAACATATTGCTCTCTTGAAGATCGCGGATGACATGTTGGTCGTGCGCAACGGACACATGCATGGTCTCATGGGACCTTCGCTTGGCTTCTTGTAGAACGATAAATTCGTTTGTTTTGCGATTCTCTTGTATAAAGTAGCAAACGCATACAAGTATTACCTGATCTTTACTCTGCGCTTCTCGGTTTGACGACAGTTTGACCGTAAAATGGAGGTTTACGACATCTCGGCTTTTCTGTCATAATGCGCGGGATTGTTACGTCACCCATTGTTGGTGTCTCAAAAGACTGCTGATTGCCTTAACAAATTCCCGAGAGTAATCCAGGCTGACAAGCTAGTATTACTTCACCTACGTTTGCGTCCCAAAACGACTGCTGATTGGCTGACAAACTCCCCCGTGACACACGCTTACAAACAAAAATAGATAGATAGATAGGTACAAACATACCGACAGACAGACCGGAAGTCAATTCAACCCGTTTAGAGTGAGCTTCTCGCGAAGCAGTCCACCACTTATTGTGGTGTCCTTCTTTTACGCTCGTAGCTTAAATATATCTCGAGCTCAATTGACATGACAAGAGAGAGGCTCGCTTCGCTCGCCAAATATTTGCAAGTACACTGTAAACCTAAGATCCACATGCTCGAGATATGAGACTATACATATAGACCAAGTACGGTTTAGAAAATGTGTATTTTTGTTAGGCTATAAAATCTTTGTTTAATTAATGGAGTTGGCTGTGCTTTCGCACTCCTAAAAACTTACCAACTAGAATTTTAAAAAAATTTCCCCGAAAAAAAGAAATAGATGTAGAGATTGTATAAAAAGTAATGGAAACAAGATCTATAGACAATATGAACCAAAGCCAGACATCATTAGTGAATCCTCCCAACCCCACATTTTACTATTTGGGGTTGGAAGGATTCACTAATGATGTCTGGCTTTGGTTCATATTATCTATAGATCTTGTTTCTATTACTTTTTATACAATCCTTACATCTATTTCTTTTTTCAGGGAAAAAGTTTCTAAAATTCTAGTAATATAACAAATACACACAAATTGAAAGAAAATTAAAATATTAGTCACACTTAAGACTTTCTATTGAATTTTCACCACTATCACCTCCTGCTGTGATGAGTTCTCCATTCTGAGTTGAGAATGCAGCATGTCTCCACCGTTTGTGTGTCATGAGTGGAAGAGGAAGCCATTTGGTAGATCTCTCATCATATAATTCTACAATATTAGAAGGAGAATAAATCCTCTGTTGTGTCAATCCTCCAGTCCCCACCAGTCTGTTGCTGACTGACGTTAGTGTAGGTCTATATGTGGTTGTAGAGGGGATTGTTCTCCATTTTCTATCACGAACATCTGCACACTCAACAATATTACTACAGTAATATCCATCAGTCCTTCCTCCCCCTACAAACACTTTGTTGTTTATAATAACAGAAGAACAGCCATGACGTTTTGTTTGCATGTCATCCATCTTATACCAATGACCACTGTGGAGGTCACACACACGTGCTGTGTTCACTCTCTCATCTGACTTAGTCCAACCACCCACCACATACAGTGAGTTGTCATGAAGAGCAACAGATACACCATTCAACTGCAGTTCGTTTGGTAGAACTGTGAGGAAACGCCATTTCTTGTCTTCATTCAAATAAAATTGTTCAATCACAAACTGATCTTTATCTACATCCTTTACACACATCAGACACACACCTTGATGACACACTACATTCCTGATGTCACCATTCTTTGTGACAAACTTGTCCCACTTATCATGTTCATAAGTGAGAACATGCAGATTACCATTATAATAATCCCCTACCACTAGTCTACCTTCAATCTCTCCCATTATATTATATAGCAAACCGCCATGAGGTATGCGTACATTGAACTGTGTCCATGATGGCAGACTGTCATTGATCTAGAATCAACACAACATGTACAATAGATGGAAACAAGAACAACTATAAAAAATTTAAATAAAAATACAAACAAGTCAAACATCAGCTGTATTTGCATGTCTGTATTTAGTACAAAATTAACATTTTATAAAACAATCAAACTTCATATTAATTAACACATACATTACAACAACTGTCTCTTATCAACTATACTTTATATGCAATTTGCTGTAAGTGTGCACATGCATTGCAAAGTGTACAAATGTGGAACTCTAATGTGTACACAAGTTGATATCAACAACAAATGTTATACATACTCACATGCAAATTATGTAAACTATGCAGCATGAACCCACATATACACACATGCACACACACACGTGCGTGCATGCATGTGTACATGTGTGTGTGTGTGTGTGTGTGTGTGTGTGTGTGTGTGTGTGTGTGTGCGTGTGTGCGCGTGTGTGTGTCACTGCATGTGTGTGTGCGTGTGTACACGCACATGCATGTGTGTCACATGCATGTGTGTGTGTGTGTGTGTGTGTGTGTGTGTGTGTGTCTGTGTGTGTGTGTGTGTGTGCAAGCGTGTGTGTGTGAGTGTGTGTGTGCAAGCGTGTGTGTGTGTGCGTGTGTGTGTGTGTGTGTGTGTGTGTGTGTGTGTCGTGTGTGTGTGTGTGTTTGTGTGTGTGTGTGTGTGTTGTGTGTGTGCGTGCGTGTGTGTGTGTTGTGAGTGCATGTGTGCATACGTGTGTGTGTGTGTGTGTGTGTGTGTGTGTGTGTGTGTGTGTGTGTGTGTGTGTGTAGAAGCCTCTAGAAGGCTATTTGCAAAATCAATTTGTACCATTCTGGTCCCGACTAGAGTTGCACGCTTCGTGCGTTCTCTGGTCTGGAAGTTCGAGGCTAGACATGTACATGCATGTGTGGTATGTAGAGATCAAATCTGCTCATGTCACTCACTTCCTTGTAATTATCTGGATGTTTATGATAACATCGAAATGACAAATTTGTCCATTCAATTCCCATCTTTTCTGTCTCCACTTCCTTCACTCGTGTTTCTGCACCATCTGCTCGTATCTCTTCACTATCGGCTCGAGTTTTCTCATTACAAGCTCGTGTTTCTGCAGCATCTGCTCGTGCCTCGGCACTATCTGCTCGTATCTTTTCAGCATCAGCTCGTCGTCTCTCGTGTATGGCCATTTCCTCGGCTGCTCTTCTTTCCCTGTCCATTTGAGACACTTGAACAAGTAGCAGCTCCACTTGCCTTTGAAGACTCACAGTTTCTTGTAATCTTCTTGTCCCTACATTACATATCATGTGTGTATTGTTAACTAATACAGAGACAAACATAAACACAAGTGATGAGACCTTGTGCAAAGAGAGAAACTTTCAGAGGATCCTCTTCCAGCTTGTCAGCAACATGTGACTGACCGACAACACGAAGAATGTTGCAGAATGTGGGAAACATCACAATCGGTTTAGTGGGAAGAATATCAATGACAAGCAGATGTACTTTTCCTTCGTGAGTGAGAAGGTTGTTCTTTAGAGCATCCAAGTCGTCTTTGGATATGAGAAATCGTTCATACAGACAGCCCAGAAATTCAGTGGTAAAACAAAGACATCGAGACAGGAAAGAGTAATTCATTCGAATAGCTGACCACGGCTCAACACGAGACATGAGTGAGAGCCATGCATGCTCACACATCACTAATGGGTGTGTCACACTCTCAGTGTCTGTTTGTGTGTCTCCACCTTTCATTTCCACTGTGTTCATATACAAAGCACATTATGAAGTAGAAAGATACATGCAAACTTAAACACAAAAATTACCTAAAGTTGATTGAGACGTGATTTCCTCATCTTCCTGTTTTGTAGACTGTAAATCAGAATGTGCACATGCAGCTGAAGCAATGGGTGAGACATCTGGTTTACTGTGCTCCACATCATCTATTTAAACGTTTAGTTAATATAAGAATCATATTAATATTAATGAGTGTTATCAAATATTAATATTATAAATTACTATTAATTAAGAGAACAGGAAGATGCCATAAACGTAAGTCTATTATTGTGCAAAACTTGTTTGACAGACAGACAAGAAGTCAATTCAGCCTGTTCAGAGTGAGTTTCTCGCGAAGCACTCATTGTGCTGTCCTTCTTTTACCCTTGTAGGTTAATTACCTTTACCTGGATCACGTGATGTTGTCACTTCTGCATCTAGACATGATAACGTTTCTTCTTCATCTTCACTTTCTACTTGTTCTGCTGACATATAAACACATAACTCCATTAAACGAAGGTAATAATGCCACAATATGTCGGATTTACCAAGTGACTCAGTCTTCCTCTCCCCACACACATCGAGTGCTGCAGACTCTTTGCAGTCGTCATGACAACTGAAATCTGTTGACCTCACACTTTCTTCTTCCAACGATCGACATACGCTTGCATTGACTTTCCTACTACACACTGCAGTTTTCACAACTTCTAGTATAAAAATCATCTCACTTTACTGTCAAACAAGAGAAACAACAACCAACCTAAGTCACGTGCTGCAGTTCCCTCTTTCCTCTCACTCTCACATCGAGTACCAGATGGTCGGCGTGGTGATGACACAAATCGTTGACTCGACGCTTTCTGACCACTCACACCAACTTTGATGCTACACTTTGCACTCTCCACTACATCTATTAATTAAAATGTTAATTTATGATGAAATAATATGAGAATGTTACAATACAAGTCAGCTAACCTTCTTTACCCATAACTTCTCTTATTATGTGCTGCTGTCCTGCAGCCACGAGGACGTCACACAATCTACCAACAACATCATTTCCCTTGTATGGTAGAATGTGATAAAACAGCATCCTAGCTCTGTCTTGCTCAGTAGAACATTGACTCAGTCGATGACCTTCTTCCATTGTTAGCAAACGATGTGAGAGTAAATGGTCTATTATAGCAGACACACACAACTTTTGAACAAGTTCCACCATATTGTCTGTGATGTAGCGTTGGTAGTCATCCTGCTGAGATGTACTCATGGTGGACTTAGACGGAAATTAAGAAAGTTGATGTTGCAAGCAAACAATCGTACGTCTCGATCAGATGTAATATCACTCTCTTACTGATGATAGAAAGCGTGCGCCACAGCAATGAAACGTTAGACGGTCAAGTGATGACAAACGGTGGATTGACGACCAACAGCGGCACTGACGACGACAGACAGAGATCAACACAAGACGTTCTCTACGACACTTGGCAAGCAACTGGAGTGTGCGCATCAAACATTGGCTTATACATGATGTCATCTGATTACCAACCAATCATCATCCTCGAAAGCGATCAACACGCCTCAAACTCATGACACAACAGTCCCCAGTGTATAGTCAATTAATGCACGGAATTGCAATTATAATAGTGGGTGTGTTGTTTATGCTTTCGATTTCTTCAAACAAATAATAATAATATATTGAGAAATGCATCCCTCCATTACAACAGTCAAACATATTGGTGCTTTTTAAGGAATTTATTACATTTGTTTATGTCCCGTATAAACTTGCCTTCTACTCATCACAAAGAGAGGCAAACAGCCATGAACTCACAGTACTAGACCTTCCATCAAACTCTCCAGCCATTTATAGAGCTGGAGAAAGCTAGCGTAGATCACGCATCAGTAAAGAAGAAAGATGTGTATTCACATGCAATCTAGCAAGCACATCCATTTGTGGGACTCGAGACTCACGTGCAGCAACAGTCACATGTATCTACATCCACAGTATTAAATTAATTAATAAACTTTACAATGAGCGGTGTGGGTGAGGTGTGTGTGTGTGTGTGTGTGTGTGTGTGTGTGTGTGTGTGTGTGTGTGTGTGTGTGTGTGTGTGTGTGTGTGTGTGTGAGTGACTGTGTGTGTGTGTGTGTGTGTGTGTGTGTGTGTGTGTGTGTGTGTGTGTGTGTGTGTGTGTGTGTGTGTTGCAAGGCTTATCAAAACAGCAGCAAACACCACCATACAGTGGACAAACTCAAACCCGTAAAACAGTCAGTCATGCAACCCAACTACTAAACCTTGTCACATGCTCCTGCTCTACAGACGCACTGTCAAACACTTTAACTGCTCAACACATTCTAGTGTGGAAAACTTCACGTACACTGCTAATAGACGACAATACAACAATAATAAAAACATGAACCTACAACAGTTCATTCCTCCTATCCAATCACGATCAATTTGAAATGTACGATATCCCACAAAAATCCTAAAAACGAAATCATGTGCGCAGATTGCTTTTGTCACACGCCAACGTCACACGTACCAGATCCATAAGGAAATGAGGACTACAACACAAAACATTCATTAACTCATTAAACTCATCAAGCAACCAACCACCATCTACTCCACAAATTAGACAAACCAAATCTCTACTTCCTATCACCAAGCAGCACTCACTGTCATTGATGCTCCACAGCCTCACGCCTTCAAGCCTTCTCCACGTGCAATAGTCAACGACCACTTTGCAATGGCCAAACTCCAACTCTTGATGATATCAAATCACTGACTGAAAAGTAGCTGCAAACCACACAGACATAACTGGCTTGATATAGAATTGATATTAACCTAACGTCGAGTCCTTGTTTTAATTAATTATTTACCTTAATAAAATATATTACAACGAATGTGTACGCAAACGCTCTACCTAACGCGCGCTAAAAATAGATTAATTTTATGACAATAACAATTTATGTATATTTATTTACGTTGGCACTGTTTGTAGTCAAAAGCTCGTACACCAGCTCATCTTGTACACGCTCAAATTTATTTCTAAAACTATCGATCACGTGACTTACTCTGACAACTTTCACTTCAATTCGTCGTTTTCTCCACTCTCAACAGGAATATCAAAGCTACGAACCACGTTTATCAATCTCGCAAGTCCAACCTCGCCAACTAAAGCAAGACAGACAAGTTCCGATTGAGAAATGAAGAAAAATCCATTCACGTCGTCGACATTTCAATGATTAACTGACTGGCATCGATAACCTTCTCAGTGATTTCCGTTATGAAACCAGATTTACTGCTACGCTTGTCCAAAGAGCAACGAACA
>NC_085086.1:5313408-5323408 GCF_963422355.1 Corticium candelabrum | reverse complement strand
CGAGTAACGTATCGCTCATATTCATCCGACATGGTGAAACGGAAATGAAAACCGGAAGTAGATGTTGCAACAAAATCGTACGTCTAGAGTAGAGAAACAGTGCAGTGACAATGATCAACACGTTGTTGCTGTCAGCACTAGCAAATTCACTCAATTCGTTGATTCTAGGGACAAACAGACGACCTCAAACCAGAGCTGGAGTCAAACTGATGACGGGTACTTGCAGTTAGCGCGCGCTACATTTCTTACTATTGAAGCTACTGTACAGAAAGAAAAAAGGAAATCAAATCGAATAAGATCCCGGATAATAGGCCTAATGGTCAAATTATAAGGTGCAACAAAGCCACGTGTTGTAAAGAAAAGAAAATGAGTACAAATTAAAATAAGAAAACTAATTAGTATATATTACTTATTTTCGAGCGTAGCGATGCTTCTAATCCGGGTCGTACAACAGAAAGGGGCGTGGTCCTATATGGCTCCCCTTTGAGCTCTTGGTATATATATTTAGGTGTGTGTGTGTGTGTGTGTGTGTGTGTGTGTGTGTGTGTGTGTGTGTGTGTGTGTGTGTGTGTGTGTGTGTGTGTGTGTGTGTGTGTGTGTGTGTGTGTGTGTGTGTGTGTGTGTGTGTGTGTGTAATGACTACAAGCTATGTAATGCAGTACGTATCTATACACTGCAAACTATAGCTCTCAATGTAACAATCAGTGATGCACGAATCCAATTTCAAATTCCAGTCTTCTTCACTGACCTCTCTAACGTACTGCGCAAGTGAGTCTATCATTTTAGAGAATTGACATGTAGACTCCATTACCTCTAGAATCTCCCATGCACGTGTACAAACACTTCTTCTTCTTCTTTGTCCACTGCTTCTCCACTTTTGCTTACATTCTCATCAAACACCGATGCATCATAAGTACAGTCAGTGTCAATAGTAATCTATTACATCACAAATATGTTAATTGAAATCGATGACCAATTAATGTCCTTACATAGCGTCTGTACTCCAGACTGCTTTCTGCCGTGATCGGAGGAGAGTGGGACAAAGAGATAAAACTAAAAAAAATTGCACACAATGACACACACACACACACACACACACACACACACACACACACACACACTAGTATATACATCAGAGACCTTGTATTGTGTTACATTTCAGTCATTGACAATTTCAGTCAAGAACAATTAACCAGAGACAATTCAATTTTTACAGCAACTGGAATCGCCATCAGTATTGGCAAAAGATGTTAAAAGATGGACAGAACAAGACCCTACACTGTCTAGGGTACAATATAATATTATGTTCATTGTGGTTGCCCAATAAACCACTAATCGAAGCGTTGATTCCTTACTGGTGAAGAGCAAGTAAATTATCTATAGAAGAGGGATGCGTATTATGGGGTACAGGGTGATTGTACCACCACATGGGCAACAACGAGTTTTGGTAAAGTTACATGCTGGTCATCCTGGGGTGGCACGGATGAAAGACTTAGCCAGAACAATAGTCTGGTGGCCGGAACGGGATAGGGACATCGAACGCAAGGTCCAAGGTTGTTCTAGTTGTCAAGAAACAAGGAATGCACAACAAAAAGCTCCATTACTTGCATCCCTAGTCTTGGCCTCATCAGCTGTGGATGAGCGTGCACATGGACTACGCTGGACCCTTGCTAGGAAAAAATGTTTCTTGTACTCATTGACACACACTCAAAGTGGATTGAAGTAGAACCTGTAGAATCAGCGACAACGAAACTACGGAGGAAAAGTTAAGAAAATTGTTTCAACTCATGGAATTCCTGAAAAACTGGTTTCAGACAATGGATCAGTATTCACCAGTCAAGAGTTTACCGATTTTGTAAAATCGAATGAAATAGACCACATTATAACAGTAATAACATCCGTCAAGTAATGGGCTGGCGGAAAGAGCAGTACAGGTATTGAAGAAAGGACTGTCCCTAGCAAAACAAGGAACATTGACATATCACTTGACACAAGTGTTGTTCAGATACCGGATTACACCGCATTCCACAACAGAAATATCACCTGTGGAAGTATTAATGGATCGCAAATTACGGTCACATTTAGATTTGATTCACCCCAACTTGGAGCAAACGGTACACAAAACAATGGCAACAGAAACATTTCTACAAGGGTAACCGGAATAGCATGATAGACTATTACAACGGTGTGAGAGTCTACATGCGCAATTACATCAGAGGTCGTCCTTGGGTAGCTGGTGTAGTTCAGTCCAAAACAGGCCCCCTATCATACACTATCAAACTGGATGATGGGAGGTTAGTCAAACGACATTTGGATCAGATTCGGAAAACCTTACAATCAGAAAGACATGAAAGAGGTGAACCAGAAGACCTACCAGTGGAACCAATACATCCACTAGATAAACGATGTTCAAGAGCAATGGTACCGGTATTGCTGGGAGAACCCGAAGAGTGGGATGTCGCACCAGATTTACCAGAACAACAAGATGGAGTTGACAAACAAAAAGAACAAGACGTGATGGTACCATCAATGGAGATCAGCACAGGACCAGAAAACTTAGAGACACACGTTCAAGCAACTAGAACATCAACAAAGGAGCAAAAGAGTGACTCCAGTCCGCCATTCCAGCAGAAGAAAAGAAAGGCACCAGACAGACTGAATTTTTTAGTAGATTAGACTATTGTGTTGTACTGCATACCTCTTAATTGTTAATATCAGTCACATAGTCGGTAGGGAGTTGATGTATTACATACATCCGGGAACTTGTATTGTGTTACATTTCAGTCATTGGCAGGCATGACTAGCCAGTCATTCTTAAAATAGATCAACTTGAGTTAACAGCAAGACCGGCTGAGTGCATGCTAAGGACACAGTTACTTGTGACAACACACACCAGAGTGAAATATAAGAAAAAATTTTGGTCGGACATCGTGCTCTAGCAATGGGGGTTGTCAGTTGATCAAAGCAAAATTGTGGTCGGTCAGGAACACCAGTTGGTTGGTCAATGACTGATAACCGACTGTTATATTCCACTCTGCACACACACACACACACACACACACACACACACACACACACACACACACACACACACACACACACACACACACACACACACCTTCAACCTTCAACTGCCCATCCACATGAATGATAATGAAACGTAAAAAGCGTAGGAAAAGGAAGTCTCTATCTGGTAAATACGTCACAAATCTAAATACATTGATGACATTTATGTCTTTTCTTGTCACTCTCGTGTGAATAAACGACTGCATCTGTTGCACTTGATTCCGACCTTTGCTCGTTCCCGAGGATCTGGGCAATTTTGTCCTCTGTTGCAATTGTGTCTTTTTTCCCTGTTTGTGACTTAAACAGTCGCTTACAGGTAGTGCACAGCAGAGGTAGTGCACAGCAGAGGCTGTTGGTCTTGAAATCTGCTGGGATCTGCTCTGTCACGAGCCTTCTGACTAATTTGGACGTTTTCTAGTTCTACTCTTGAAGTGACGATTGAGCTAATTTTGCTAGCACAGACGTTCTTCCATTTCTGCCTGTCCTGCGTAAGCTGGGATCAGGTGCTTATTAGGCCAAACATTTTGAGGTCTTTTACAATCCTGTCTTTCCACCTTAGTCTGACCCCATGCGCTGGACGAGTTGACGATAGCCACGCCTGAAGCAGCTGCTTGTGCAGACGATGATCTTCAATACGTTCTAGATGACCAAGCCATCTAAGCCTCTAAGAAACACACACACACACACACACACACACACACACACACACACACACACACACACACACACACACACACACACACACACACACACACACACACACACACACACACACACACACGACACACACACACACACACACACACACACACACACACACACACACACACACACAAACCTTTTCCGTGGATCCTTCTCCAGCAGCCCAACTAGCAAAGATCTCGACAAAGAAGACGCTCGTTCAGGAAACTTCCTGAGAGAACAACCCACATCAGCATCATTCAAATTTCAAAACCATCACCTCACACATACAGTCAGAATGAGCTCAAACAACACTTCGTGGTCTCTGATATAAAACGGCAGCCGACCAAAAATCATCTCATACATGACCACACCCACACACCACCAGTCAACAGCTCGACCGTAATCACTTTCTTCTAAACCTACAAATACAAAGAAACACTTGATTCGCCATCACTGATGAGACAAAGTTGCCAGACCATTGGCTGTCACCTCGGGTGCTAGATATTCTGGTGTTCCACAGAAGGTGTTGGTCGTTGTGTCTTTCGTGATGTCTTCTTTACAAAGACAGAAGTCTGCAAGCTTGATGTGTTCGTGTCTGTCCAATAGAAGATTCTCCAGCTAATAACATGTAACAGTGTCAATGACATCAATGTGACTATGGTAGACAAGTGTGTGTGTGTGTGTGTGTGTGTGTGTGTGTGTGTGTGTGTGTGTGTGTGTGTGTGTGTGTGTGTGTGTGTGTTTGTGTGTGTGTGTGTGTGTGTGTGTGTGTGTGTTTGTGTGTGTGTGTGTGTGTGTAATGCTTTGAACCCTCCCACCGACTTCACTGCACACACTAATAAGCACTTCACACCAGAAAACACGCACATTCACCTTTGCAATGATGACATCTCTTTTCAAGATTCTACTGGCGACTACTTCTTGTGTCGCTTTCTCACCTTCACCATCTCAATCCTAACCTGTAAACACAGAAAAATGAGATCAAATAAATCCACACAAGTTCATAGACTTGAAGACACAGCAAGTTTGTGTGTGTGTGTGTGTGTGTGTGCGCGCGCGCGCGCGCGCGCGCGTGTGTGTGTGTGTGTGTGTGTGTGTGTGTGTGTGTGTGTGGTGCGATAGCTCAGGTGGACCATGAAGAGTCGCAAGCTCAAGTCACAGTGATGACAAGCTATGGCATAATTTCCTCAAGCAAGAAACTTACACACAATTGCTTCTTTCGACTCAGGAGTATAAATGAGTACCTGGTCATTGACTGGGGTGGACATGACCGCTGGCTTGGCAGTAACATCATGCAGCAGACGGGTACTTGATGAGGCAAAAATATCGTTAAAACTATTATAGCAAATACTATGATCAATATAATTGGTTGAATATGCTGAAAACACTTGGATCACACACACAAACACAAAAAAATATACTCAGACGTTGTGCTCCTGTTAGCATTACCCAGGGCAGACCACGTGGAGGTCAGAACACGTACTGCCCAAAAAATTTTTATCAATACTGATACACACACCACATGAAATCTTACACCAACCTAAATTGTACACATTAGCACATAGTACATTTGCCATAATCGCTTCTACATACCTTACAAGTTCCTTGAGGAATGGAATTCATCGAAACAATTGCGATCACGAGCCACACACAACTGACGTTCACACAATGTGCATTGAATACGGGAATGCTGTCGTACCCCTGCTTGTGTAAAAAACACAATCCCTTGCCTGCGGCACAAATCAAGGCAAGTGAACCATGAAGGGATTCAGTCGATCGATCTGGAGGTTCCTTGCTGGAACTTCCTTGCGGCTACTGAAGCCATCTATTAGAGAGTGCGCCAAGTCTTTCCTAAAAGCTAAGTAATCTCTCCTCTGACCAGTACCCAGATGTCTCTCATCAAACCCTCCTTCCACTATAAAAGCATTTAGCATGGCACACTCTAATAGATACCACAGTATCGCCTTCCATCCCTGTGATAAAAAGTGTAAACAACGTCTTAGCGACAGAAACAGGCAACATACTTTGACACTGTTGTGACCAGCATTGTGTAGTGATATCATTTGGTCGCCACGGTCAACTCCCCTAATGTTTTTGAAGTAGTCCAGCAGCATTGGTGGACAGGGAATATCAACTTTCTTACTGCCATCTTTCCTGACGCACGTTGGCAGTGACCCAACCTCCAACTCTGCGATATGAAATGTTGAGAGCATGTGAACATATCTGCACAGAAATACTACCATACAGTTACATGCACCAACAGCTGACATGAGGAGGACCTACCTCCTATCGAACCACACACATGCCACCATGTCAGCCTTGGCAGACCACCAATGGTATCCCCTCTCAACTTGAGTTTTGCGAGGGTGGAATTTCAATGAGAGCTGATTTGGAAAACCAGTCCGACTGGGCCTGTATGTCTCACAGAAATAAATTCGACGCTCGAGCAGCCACCGATACAACTCCGGACTGGTGGAGAAGTCGTCCGTGTACACAACATGCCCGAGACCAGCCAAATCTTTCACGAGATCAATTACTGCCTGCGAGCATAAGCCAAACTTCTTTGATCTGCCAGCAGCAGCAGCAGCAGCAGGGGCAGTACCTACAAATCATAACTTTTCAGTTCCATCAGTTCGGTCACCAAATATAAAACTCACTCATCATCATCACCATTATTGCTGTCATCACCATCATCATCCGCACAGTCAGGAGCCAAACCAGGAACATCATCATCATTCACACTCAAATCATTGACATTGGTCTCCTTGCCTGCAGCATAGATATTGAAGGACCAACAAATTTAAATAAAAATAAACCCACTCACCAACATAAACATTGAAATCATATATGTACCCGTTATTTAACTCGACAACACAAATACATTTATGCCGTTTTTGTGTGGCTTTGACTTGATATACTGTACAAATGAACACAAGCAGGTTGACACACATTGTCACAAATATGTTACTTTTAGGGCAAACCTGACAAAATGAAATGTGACCCTTGAAGGGAACCATTGCCTCATCTACGGCAATGTCCAAGGGCAAATTCTACTCCACTTTAAAGGACTTCTTCAAAGCATCAATGAGGACATGGACCTTGACAAGCTTGTCATAACCCTCCTGACCGGGTGCTATCTCGGTATTGGGGTTCGACACGTGAAGAAACCGTAAGATTTTTTCAAATCTGTGTAACAACCGTCTGTAAAAATCTTTTAAAATCAAGAAATGTGAACACTGACCTACCTGACCAAAGTGAAGACTCTTGCTATATTGGACTGTAAATAGAAGTCTTTCAAAGACCAATACATCTCTAGCCTACGCAAGACCTGAATTCCCATATAAATCAAACAACCAAAAAAGGATTTCAGCTCGGAGATGGTGACATCTTCCCAAGGTCTGGCGTGATCTTCCTCAGTCTGCAAATCTAGGTAGCAGAGAGCATAGGTATTGGATGTTTTTTACAAACGTATACACACCAACACACACACACACACACACACACACACACACACACACACACACACACACACACACACACACTGCCCAATACCCCACACCACCATATACCATAACCTATACACACTGCCTAACACTCACATACTCACCCCCACCCCCACACATATGCATGTACGTATGCATGCACACATACACACACACACACACACACACACACACACACACACACACACACACACACACATAAAAACAACAACAACCACAACAACAACACACCTACATACCCACCCACATACCTACTGCCTAACACTCACATACTCACCCCGATTCACACCTCCCACACACACACCTTGAACCTTGATTCCACCATACCCACTATGGCAACGCAGAGTAATAGCGCTTCTCCAAGCAGCACGATCATCAGCATCATGAAGACGGATGCGTAATGACCTGAGGTCTCTTGTGACAACATCTATCCATCTCTGTTTAGGCCCATGTGTTGGTCTTGCTGCAGTACTAAGTCTGCAGCAAAGTAGTTGTTTTTGAGGACGATTGTCACTCCTGCACAGCAGATAGCCCAGCCATTGGAATCGTTGTCTCTGTATTGTCATAGCAATAGGGTCTTCACACGCTCGTTCTAAATTTTCTGAATTCTTGATTTTAATCCATCTTGAGACACCAAGAATCAATCAAATGCACCGCATGTGGAATGTATTTAAGCGTTGCAAGTTTGGTTGTGTAACGGACCAAGTCTCACCTCCATATAGCAAACATACCACACACACACACACACACACACACACACACACACACACACACACACACACACACACACACACACACACACACACACACACACACACACAGACACACACACACACACACACACACACACACACACACACACACACACACACACACAACACAACACACACCTACATACTGCCCCCCCCTACATGCAAAATATTTAATTACTATGGTTAGCAGAGTATCGAGTTGTCAACTTCTCTAAGTGTTGGGAAGGACCCCATCCGAAGTAAATATGTATCTAGTAATTTGCAACTAGAGCAGGGCATAGTAGATAGTACGACTATTTTTTATCCTGACTGCTTCTTTGTACTGCAGTAAAAGTTTTTTATTTAAATTAACTGGATGGCAGCTTGTAGAGAAACAGTGAATGACGATTAAATCTGCGTTTCTCACTCTTAAGTATGTTTACTTCATAAAGTTGTTGACGTCATGCCTGCATGTAGTCGCTTGCCCTCCTTCCCCTTCAGCCAAACTCTGTATCCGCATTCACTGAACACGCCACTACTGCTAGCGCACACAATTCTTTTTTACGTCCCTGCAGTGCTGGACGCAGTCGTCTACAGACATAGCTTTGAGTACGGCTGTTTTGCTTTCGATAGGTCATACTTCAGCGTTTAATATGCTAGTGAAGAATGTAACAAACATACTATCGTGGATATACAATGGCACCAAATGATGCTCATCCGTATTGTTCGCCCAAACAATTCAGTATCGGGAGCGCCGTTGCACAGACGTAAGGATGGAAATCTAAAGCGCCTTCGTTCAGTGTAGGAGTTGAACTTTCTGTGGCCGTGACTTTTGCAAATCTGTTTACAGTCTGGCAAGCGAGGTAGAGTTTTGCTTACTCATAATTACATCCACGGTACTTTTAGTGAACACCTTACGCCACTGCGTTGTTCACCTGTCACGTACGCGGGCGACACTGCACATCTTCATTTCAACGTAACGGGCAATCCAGTAGCTGTTTAGAATTCCCGTCAATCAAGCTTTACTTACGGTTTTGTGAATTTACGAGTATTGGAGAAGTTGGTACATGTGGTAGGATATCCTACAAATTGTAGTGTGTGCTATTATGTGCTTGCAACAACGTTACATGTTTACTGCACACTAATTAAATTTGAAATAATTTATGTGCCGTAATTAAAAGAACTCTAGAAAACTTTTTAATCATTATCAAATATGTAAAATTTAATGCACGACAAACTTGCAAAAGTTTTATAAATAAAACCCGTGACATGGAAATTATAACATTAAATTTAATACATGCCTAAGAGCTACATTGACACAAGTGCACTAATTATCCGAGCCCTTGTCTCTCACGAGACAGGGAATGCCAAAGGTTAAACGATGCAGTAGACATCCGGCTACCTCACAACCAGTCTCCCGTATTTTTCTGCTCTAACGGCTTACAATACATCATTTAACTGTAATAGTAAGTTATGGAGATTTCAGATAATGGCGCTCTAATCTAATTAATTGTATTGTGAGAGTGTCTGTGTTTGTGAAGTCTATATCAACTGCTACTGGTAATGGAAAATTTGTTTCTTCGTTTTGTCTTTTTACAAACTTTGCAACAAGTAGGTTGGGCTGCTACCAATATTGCTCGGTGTGTCGTGTTTTACTCTGTTGTTAATCAATACCTATCTAGAGGTGTGATGATAAATCATTAATTTTTAATATTGGGTGTTGATCGGTACTCTCGATCTGTACATACGGTACTCGATCACTAATGTCGATCTTTTTCTTGCATTTTCTTTTAGTATACTGCATGAATAAGGCTATTAATTACACACAATAGGCTTTTATACTCTCTGAATAGCTTTTGACGTATCTAGTGTGTGCCTAACTGGACCCTACCGTAGGGTGTGGAAGGATTTATCTAAATATAATTTATCGGAAACAGAGAGACTGAGTCGCATTGCACATGCGCGTCAGAGCAAGGAACTGTTGCTGTAGTTGCAATAGCGGTACTATTCGATGAC
>NC_085086.1:5290908-5310908 GCF_963422355.1 Corticium candelabrum | reverse complement strand
GAAGAAACAAATTTTCCATTACCAGTAGCAGTTGATATAGACTTCACAAACACAGACACTCTCACAATACAATTAATTAGATTAGAGCGCCATTATCTGAAATCTCCATAACTTACTATTACAGTTAAATGATGTATTGTAAGCCGTTAGAGCAGAAAAATACGGGAGACTGGTTGTGAGGTAGCCGGATGTCTACTGCATCGTTTAACCTTTGGCATTCCCTGTCTCGTGAGAGACAAGGGCTCGGATAATTAGTGCACTTGTGTCAATGTAGCTCTTAGGCATGTATTAAATTTAATGTTATAATTTCCATGTCACGGGTTTTATTTATAAAACTTTTGCAAGTTTGTCGTGCATTAAATTTTACATATTTGATAATGATTAAAAAGTTTTCTAGAGTTCTTTTAATTACGGCACATAAATTATTTCAAATTTAATTAGTGTGCAGTAAACATGTAACGTTGTTGCAAGCACATAATAGCACACACTACAATTTGTAGGATATCCTACCACATGTACCAACTTCTCCAATACTCGTAAATTCACAAAACCGTAAGTAAAGCTTGATTGACGGGAATTCTAAACAGCTACTGGATTGCCCGTTACGTTGAAATGAAGATGTGCAGTGTCGCCCGCGTACGTGACAGGTGAACAACGCAGTGGCGTAAGGTGTTCACTAAAAGTACCGTGGATGTAATTATGAGTAAGCAAAACTCTACCTCGCTTGCCAGACTGTAAACAGATTTGCAAAAGTCACGGCCACAGAAAGTTCAACTCCTACACTGAACGAAGGCGCTTTAGATTTCCATCCTTACGTCTGTGCAACGGCGCTCCCGATACTGAATTGTTTGGGCGAACAATACGGATGAGCATCATTTGGTGCCATTGTATATCCACGATAGTATGTTTGTTACATTCTTCACTAGCATATTGAACGCTGAAGTATGACCTATCGAAAGCAAAACAGCCGTACTCAAAGCTATGTCTGTAGACGACTGCGTCCAGCACTGCAGGGACGTAAAAAAGAATTGTGTGCGCTAGCAGTAGTGGCGTGTTCAGTGAATGCGGATACAGAGTTTGGCTGAAGGGGAAGGAGGGCAAGCGACTACATGCAGGCATGACGTCAACAACTTTATGAAGTAAACATACTTAAGAGTGAGAAACGCAGATTTAATCGTCATTCACTGTTTCTCTACAAGCTGCCATCCAGTTAATTTAAATAAAAAACTTTTACTGCAGTACAAAGAAGCAGTCAGGATAAAAAATAGTCGTACTATCTACTATGCCCTGCTCTAGTTGCAAATTACTAGATACATATTTACTTCGGATGGGGTCCTTCCCAACACTTAGAGAAGTTGACAACTCGATACTCTGCTAACCATAGTAATTAAATATTTTAGTATTGCTGCGAACACTTACTAAACCTTACGATTGCGAACTGAAATATTATACTTTGCCAGAGCAATCGTGGACAAGCATGTGCAACCAATGTCCCACTCCAAATCCACCAATGATTTCTGTGTAAACAATTTGTCTGCTGACTGCTGTACGTTTAGGTGGTATAGTAAAAATCATTCTAACAAGGCTACTCTAACAAAACCTAAACAATTCCAATAGAGATTTATAGAAATAACATCTGCCCGTTTGATGTTATTCTCATCTAACGCTTCTGGGTCAATTTTGATGATAGACCTAAATGTGTCTTTGAGTGATTCGCTTATTAGTGTCCAAGAAGATTTCGATGAGAAAACAGCGCGTGAATGTAGCTGGCCTGTAGCTCATTGCATTAGCTCTGTCGTTCTCTGTCTAGATCAATAGTACTAATAAATTCAATGTCACGAGGTATAGTGTTTCAGGGACTTACATTGTCAACAAGTATCACATTCTAAGTTGCTAGACTATATATCTACAGAGTTCAAGACTTATATTTAGACTAAAGTGATTCAAAATTTTATAATTCTTTATTAGGTGTGAGATTAAAATCCAAATCCAAACATTTAACTAAGAGCTAAAAGTAGAAAAATTTACTGAAATTGTAAATTGTTCGAAATGTAAAGAGAAAAGTTGATACAAACTTGGATTGTGCACATAACAATATTTCTATCAAGTCACTTGACAAAAGTCTACTAAATACGCAGTGAACTTACAGTTACTAAGTATACAATGCCATGCTCAATAAACTAAAACCTTTATAGTCTACAGTTCTCTGACAAATGAAATAGCAAAATGCAACAGGATAATTGCTGCTAGTAAGTTTACACATTTGCCCAACATGCATATGAAGGTAAGTAAGAAAAAAGAAATGAATGCTTCAAAGACACGACAAACTTATCAGATGGACTAAACAAGAGTGACATCAGCTATTCCATCCATCTTTCCCTTTGCCATTCTCTTAGAAGGACATGCTTTATATTCGTCTGTCTCACGAATACTACCAATAACATGACGAGCTTCTGCTGCAGTTGGTCGAGTGACAGGATCATCTCCCATCAAGTGTTTGGATACTGAACGGATATCTATATGACGGATAAGTAAAACTTGATCCATCCTTTGCATAGGCGAAGGAAGCCTCTGCTGAGTGGGGGGGCACAACGGTTTGTCAGGCCATAGAAATCCAAGAACACTGCTAACTCTATGCCTTAGGGTTAGGGTTAGGGTTAGGGTTACCCTAACCCTAAGATAACGGAGAGCATTTTGTGGGGGCACGTGCCCCCACGGCCCCCCCAGTTCCGTCGCCACTGCTTTGTTCGCGATCTGTAAAACCAGCCGTGAAAAGCTCACATGTAGTCACTCCCATACTGTACATGTCCGTAGCCTTGCTTTTGGTAAAGTTGGAACATCAAATCTCTCAGGAGGTGTGCACTGTGAACTGAGCAGGCCGACCGACAGGAAAGCATCTTGAAAACGAGCGGCTCCTAGATTACCCAGTTTTCTCTCATTGTTGGTGCTACCAGGATGTTCCTTGGACAAATGTCACCGTGGATAATTTCCCTAGGTGCTATAAGAGGGCAACAAAGTAAATCAAAAAACAGCCATTAAAAAATCAAAATTTTTAAATACGTTAATTAGTATCGTCACTTGTAAATATCTATATCTATTCACAATGTCATTGGTACTAGTATCCTCGAATTAGTGCTCGAGTGACGTCGTGCATGGCTATTCAACTTACACTTATTATCAGGTATTTGTAAGTCAACGGTACCGAATGACTCTTTGAGACGGCTTTGTGCTAACATTGCTGAGAGTACAGACGTCATCCAGATAGACGAGGATGTGGTGTCGGGATTAAAATCATATATAGTGACAAAATGCTGATTAGTCAAGCCAAAAGGAGCATGACCTGGAGGATAACGCTTGTGAACTCCAACTTTAGATAGAATAATCGCACATATACCTCTACAAATAAACACTAAAAGGCTTACGATTGGAGATGTTGGGAAATGAGGATGAAAGCTCTTTTAGAAGATGGCTTCATCTAATTAAATTGATGGCGCCATTTTTCAAAATTACCCAGTCTGCGATTATAAAGACAGTGCTATGTGATGGTAAAGGAAATTTAGACCACTCTTAAATACACTATTTCGGTTCAGTGCACGAAACAAGCACGTAACCTATCTTTCAAAAGGTCCCGGATAATACCAAGACGCAAAACTTCAAGGAAATGATCGGTAGTCTTGACAATATTCCTGTTATTAAATTTCAATGCTCACGCTTGTTACTTGCATTGCCATGGCAAGATTTCACGACAAGGACCCCTTTAGGTGCTCGACGTTCTCTTCCCGACGTAAGAACGTTCACCTACAGGTACTTGCCGCAGTACCTATGCTGCCATCACAGCATAAAGTACTGTGGCAAGTGCCTTCCAAAAATCGGCCTAAACTTGAGGTTGGTTGAGTAAGTTGTTCAACACATGAAAGACCTAATGCAATACAGAGGCATTTGCAGTCTTGAACACACAACCTTATCTTGGCTTCATCTACAATTTCGTGTAATCATTTAAGCGGCAAGCTCAGGTGAGACAACTGTGTATTGCATGTATGGTCTAGCCTCACCCCAGACACAGTGGATTGCAGCCCCGGATGCGCTGCCATCACCATTAAGTTTGGTCTGGTACTGGTCAGCGCTAACCATGTCACTAGGGACACGATTAGTGTCAGTTACAAGTGTACTTTGTCGGCGTAATAGATTTCAGGAAACGACTGTCGCGTGGAATGTTCGCTAATTAGCGTGCAGTACTTAGGCAGCAGTTCAATGCATTGCAATCAAGGCATATGACGCATTGCAGCTTCAACTGAGAACCTGTGTAATGATGCACTGCAAGTGCCATTTCTAATCTGCCATTTCCCCACGCTACGCTCTCTAACGTAGCTGCGCATGAAATCTCTTACTAACGCTTGACAACGACCTAAAATCGCAATATCGACAAGTACAGAAGCTAGAACAACGTCAAAGTCCAATCGAGAGCTCAGTTCCTAGCTAACTAATAACATTAGTATGACACGCGCTGAAGTCACATTCTTACTTCCGCCCAGAAAGGCGGTACCAGACTAGACGTAGTGGTGAGGGAAGCGCATCCGGGGCTGCAATCGACACTGTGTCTGGGGCGAGGCTATGAGTGGTCTGAGATTTCAAAATACTGTTGGATTCTGATATATTATATTTTATATTTGAAGTATCCTTCTGCTAAATATTACAGCTCCTTTAAATTTTGCTATATAAATTAACATACCACATCTGACGCAAGCAATACTTTTTAAAATTGTTTAGCTAGGTTATGCAGGACTAGAGTAACTTTTGCAAATGTTATTGCTTGATACACTGGGGGTACTGGCTGAAACAGTAATGTGAGAATTGTAGTATTGTTTATCGATTTCAACTAGCCACTTGACTACTACGAAGATACATCGAAAATACTACTAGACAGCTATTGCGTCAAATTATAAGCAAATACCGTTTGTTTAAAATCAATTAATTTTTATATTTTAGTCCTTCGCATGCAGATACACTTACTCGTAGTAAACTTGTTTATGTTCAGGCAATGATATGAGTCTCGTTGATATTGTTAGTTATCCAGTCGGTGACATTCTTGTTGTTGTAGATGTTTGTAGGGTCCGTGAATCCACCACTAAGGACTTGGAACAATCGCCATTGACCATTTTGGACTCTACATGCAGTTGCCGCCCAATTGGCTTCTGTATGATCTGTATCTGCTACTTTGACATTTGGTGCATTCAACATTAGCTTTCTTACATATCCGTTACGAACATCAGTTTTGAATCCCAAGCAGCGATGGCCTGTAATGGTGTCACTAGGAGACGCCAATAGTATTGGTTCAGTAAGACATTTTCTATTACTGTTATTTGATTTCGTCATCTTCACTAGCGCCATGTCGTATGCTACACCTTGCCGGTTAGACAGAGGCTGCCACTGTGGATGTAAAACAACGGATTTTGCTCTAGAGGACTTCTTCATCTGTCGAGCATTGCTGACTCCCAAGCTGATTACCAGATGTCTTGGTGTGCGTGTGTACTGACTAACACAGCGAGCCGACGTCAGAAGCCAGGAGTCATGAATTACAACAGCATCGCACATGGTCTGGCAAACTTGACGATCCCAAATGAAGGCATACCATCGCATCTCCGTGCAGTTGACAATATCACGAGTCCTGTTTTGAGCGGAAGCAACAGGTCTACAGGAAATTGGCTTGAGTTTTGTTTTGTTAGTTATGGCATTTGTTGTAACAGAACTGAGAGTAGGTTTGCTTACATTTTTAAAGCAAGGATTGTTAGAAAGATGGCTAAGATACTCTCTTTCCCATTCCTAGAAAAGAAATACGAAAAGTATATCTCATGTGACACTGACATACACCAGCTACAGTTAGACGTTACCTTTATACTAAACATTCCGGGACTGTTTAGATTCCAAATGCTTCCAACTCGATTGGTTTGATTCATAAAGACAATCACGTCGTCTCCAAGCTTGGTGTGTTTATGTATAACTTGACATATCCTGTCGACTTGGCTAACGTTTATTTTTATTCTGGACTGTTTCATAATTCCATTCAAGTTGCAAATCACTTGTGCTGCATACATTTTGTCATCTTTGTGAATGTCTCCATAAATCTTTGTGATTCTGACTTTTGTAATAAGTTGAGCCTGGCTAATCTGTTCTTTGTTGGAACGAATGGAAGGAAGGAGACCCGAAAATCTGTCTGGATTTGTATCAAATGGTGAGAAGCTCGAGCAACTTGAGGAGAGACGTGGCTGAGTTGACATTGACAGCACAAGGATCGGACACAGTAGTTTTTGATTCATGAATACTGCTTTGATTTGGAAATGCCAGAACTGATTGCAAGAGCAGTGTCGACTGGCTATATGTCCTATGGCAATTGTGTAGGAGGAGGCAGTGTATACGTCAGTGGATATCCGTTTATTAATACCACTTTCAATGGCAATGTGCTACAGCCACACTTGATCTGTAATGACGTCTTTTTGCCCACGACCGGATAGCAATGTGAACTTGCGACAATCATTTTAGATCTACTAGTCATGCAATTAAATGCGACGTAGTCTATACGAAACCTTCAAGTGTGTTACTGCGGTCGACACCAATGGCTCTCGTGCGTCAGCAACTGCAAAAGTCTAACGTCCTTTCTAGAAATAAAGTTTCCTCTGCGGTCACAACCAGAAGTGAACAACTAACGCACAACCATAGAACGTACTGAGTTCCGCTGTATTTAATTACGCCCGCCCCTCATTTGTAGTTGTACAAGTACTATCCACTAGAGATAAGCAAAGATATGCTATGTCCGTAGAAATCATGAGATAGAGTGTTGAGCGATACGTATTTAGGCCACTCCCTAAAACCAGACTTGACTTGTATTCTGGAACAGACTTATCCGTAGCTGTGCCAAGCTTAGCTATAAATTTCTCTCTCTATGAAGCGGCATTTATTAGACGGTCAATTCTGACCACAAGATTTGAGACTTGTACCTTTCCAGCAAAATTAGCGGGTCTTTGAATACAATTGCGGATTCTGTGGCAATTTCCAATTACAATACGAGCTGTCTAAATCGGAAAGCGGGGGTGTTCGGCTATTGTCACAGCAAAAGCACGACTTTATTGCTCTCTTGATGTCTGCACACGGCAAGTCGTCCATCAGCGCGGACATCATCGTTTTGCCTGTTATCTAACGTACCTTACCGGTTGTTTTTGCTCTCATTCGGCAATGCATCAGTGGTCTCAAGAACAGAAACACACTGTTTCGTAATTAATTTAGTATGGGAGCTAAAAGACAATACATATACGTCAAAGTATTAAGGTATCGCGCGGGGGAGGGCACTTAGCCAGTGTCCTAGCTGCAGCCACTGACTCATACAACAACAGTCATATTTGTTATAGGTCACTCCAGGCATTGAAACTCCAATTTACTATAAGCATGTTTAACTTGTTCGAAAATTTCGAGGCGATGATTTGTATCATAATTTGCAGACGCTATGATTCGGAAAACAATAGTTCATTGTGACGTTAATGCTTGCCAAAATTAGTTGCGTAGGTGGTGTTAATATGGTTGTGTCGATATGGTAAGTGTCCATATGGGTACGTGTCGTAGTAGAGCGTGGAAAGCTGCGGACGTCCTCGTTGTAATATGAGATGTTTATATCTCTGTGTCAAACCCAGTGTGTGGGCGAAGAAGATGCTGTGACGTATGGCGTTCGGACACTTAGGCGGTTGTGGTCCACAGGAACCTTTCCTAGTATACAATAGACAAACCACTGCATTGTTCCTTATTTATAGAGTCGACAGCCTGTCATCTACTTGAATTCAATTATATTCATTATATTACATTATGACCTCCCTTGTGATCACTAGCCCAGTACCCTAAAAATACGATTGTGGTACATATATTTCATTGTCTGCAAACTTTGATAATTATTAGATAATTAATTAATGAAATGACAAAAGAAATATTAACTAAACAAGTGGTGAAATACAGTCGGATGAGTGCCAAAATTTATTAAGCTAGTCAAGCGGGCTTGCTCAAAGTTTAGATCTCTTTGGTGTAATTCTGCCACGAAGTAAACGTATCTGTTAACGTCATCGAACAGTAACGCTATTGCAACCACAACCACAGTCCCTTGCACTGACGCGCATGTGCAATGCGATTCGCTCGCCCTGGTTCCGATAAATTATATGTAGATGAATCCTTCCACACCCTCCGGTAGGGTCCAGCTAGGCACACGCTAGATACGTCACAAGCTATTCGGAGAGTATAAAAATTTAATTTGAGTAATTAATAGTCTTATTCATACAGTACACTAAAAGAACATGCAAGAGAAAGATTGACATTAGCGATCGAGTACCGCATGTACAGATCGAGAGTACCAAGCAAAACCCAATATTAAAATTAATGATTTATCATCACAACTCTAGGTAGGTTTTGATTAGCTACAGAGTAAAACACGACACGTAGTGAGTATTGGTAGCAGCCCATTCTATTTGCTGTAAAGTTTGTAAAAAAGAAGAAACAAAGGAAACAATTACTTCCATTACCAGTAGCACTCTCACAATACAATTATTAATAAAATTAGGTTAGAGCACGATCATCTGAAATCTCCATAACTTACTATTACCGTTAGATGCTGTATTGTAAGCAGTTATAGTAGAAAAATACGGGAGACTGGTGGTGCGGTAGCCGGATGTCTACTGCATCGTTTAACAGTTGGCATTCCATGTCTTGTGACAGACAAAGTGCCCGGATAATTAGTGCACTTGTGTCAATGTAGCTCTTATACATGACATAAATTTTGTTATAACGAGCTCCAATGCCCGGCTTCGCCCGGGTAATAGTTTAATCGCACAAATTATTGATTTACAGACACTGTTTGCTATTAATAACAGACAGACAGGACAGACAGACAGACAGACAGACAGACAGACAGGTCGCCTCTATAGGTAGAGATTACAGCAGAAATTATCTAATAATGCGTTTGATGGTTGGAGAAGTAGAGGGGGTGTAGCCAGGTCCCGTACAGTTTGTATAGAGAGATCTTTGTAGATTTCCAAACTCTCTGCGGTACAGTAATGGTTATCATCCCTGTGCAAAAAAATTCCAATAGTAGACTGTAATGTTTTGGCGCAGTAGACTGTAATGTTTTGTCAGTAATCGTTTGCTGTCACTAATTATTCGTGGTGTAAGTGCTTTTACTGTTGTAGTAGCAGCCAGACAGAATTCTCGTTCATAGTTATATCCCGTTCAATTGCCGTTTCCAAAAATCCCGTTGATTGGATTAGCGATTGGTTGAAGCAATTTCGTCTTGGACGTTGCTGCCGTTGCGGAGAACAGGTGTATCGAACCTGACATCTATAATTTTGACGTGAATCCCGTAACGTGCAAGTTACGTGCAATACCTACCCGGATAATCCGTTCCCCGTATATAACGAATGCCGTCTCTCACCATTTCGACAATCCCGTTGAACGTCGTCTCTTCGAAGACGTTGCTGGCGTTTCGGAAAACAGGTGCATTAAACACGGCGGCTCCTCGACGGTCTTAGACTGGCAAACGACTGTGAGCGTATTTTTCAAGACCCGGATATCAGCAAAATATCTTCCGTTTCCCAGCGTCGCCCGCAATAAACGATACGCTCAGCGCGTACCGTCCGACGTCGGGAACGGGCAGTCTGAATTCGGTGGAGATACGATGCGTCGTTCAAGAGATATTCGCGCGTGAACGGAAGCGAGTACGATCGGCGGAAAATCGCGTCGTCGTGGGAGAAGTCAGGAAGACGAAAACAATCTTACTTTCGACCCAAATGAATTCGGCGTGCGCGAGCCAAATTTGGCCCAGATCGGACTCGCCGTTTTGAGAAACGCTTCAGCAGACGGACAGACAGACAGACAGACAGACAGACAGACAGACAGACAGACAGACAGACAGACAGACAGACAGACAGACAGACAGACAGACAGACAGACAGACAGACACCTCTGCTTTATATATATAGATTTTCATGTCACGAGTTTTATTTGGGAAACGTTTGTAAGTTTGTCGTGCATTAATTTTCACATATTTGATAACAGTTACCAGTTTCTTAGTGTTCTTTTAATTACGGCACGTAAATTATTTCATACTGTCATTAGTATGCAGTAAAACATGTAACGTTGTTACAAGCACATAATAGTACACACTACAATTTGTAGGATATCCTACCACATGTACCAACTCCTCCAATACTCGTAAAGTTACAGGACCGTAAGTATGGCTTGATTGACGGGACTTCTAAACTAGTATTGGATTGCCAGTCAGGGCCGGATCCAGAGGGGGAGTTCAAGGAGTTGAAACCCTCTCTTTTCCAATAGGCGTGGTTCAATACTTTCATATAATTTCATTAGAAAAGAGAAAATTAGTAATGTTATATATAACTGCTAGCGGTGAACCCGCTCTTTCAAAAAATTCCTGGTTTCGGCGCTGCCAGTTATGTCGAAATGAAGACGTGCAATGTTGCCCGCGTACGTGACAGGTGAACAACGCAGTGGCGTAAAGAGGTGTTCACTAAAGTAAAGTGGATGTCATCATGAATAAGCAAATCTCTACCTCGCTTGCCACACCGTAAACAGATTTACAAATGTCACAGCCACAGAAAGTTTCAAATCCTACCCTGAACGAAGGAGCTTTAGCCTCTCATCCTTACGTCGGTGCTGCGGCGCTCCGGTTCCTGAATTGTTTGGACGGACAATACTAAAGAGCGTTAGTTGGTGCCATTGTATACCCACGAAAAGGCCATTCTTCGATAGCATGTTTGCTATAATCTTCACTAGCATGTTGAACGCTGAAGTATGACCTATCAAAGCAAAACAGTCGTACACAAAGCTTTGCCCGAACACGACTGCGTCCAGCACTGCAAAGACCTAAAAAAGGAATTGCGTGCGCTAGCAGGAGTGGCCTGTTCGGCGGTTGCGGATACAGAGTTTGGCTGAAGGGGAGTGCAAGCGACTACATGCTGGCATGACGTCAACAACTTTATGACGTCAACATACTTAAGAGTGAAAAACGTAGATGTAATCGTCATTCACTGTTTCTCTACAAGCTGCCATCCAGTTAATTAAATTACAAGAAAACTTTCACCGCAGTACAAAGAAGCAATCAGGAGAAAACCAATAGGCGTACTAGCTACTATGCTCAGCCCTAGCAGCAAATTACTAGATACATATTTATCTCGGATGGTGTCGTTCCCAACACCTATAGAAGTTGACAACTTGATACTGTGCTAACCATATTAATTAGATATTTTAGTATTGCTGCGAAGACTTACCGAGCCAGGGCAATTGTGGGCGAGCATGTGCACCTAATGTCCCAATGTAAATCCACCAATGATTTCAGTAGCTGTAAACATTTTGTCTGCTGAATGCCGTACATTTTGGTGGTATAGTAAGAGTCATTCCAACAAGGATACACTACCAAAACCTAACAATTCCAATACAGATTCCATAAAAATAACATCTGGTCGTTTGGGCATGCTGCGCAAGCGCAATTGTCTCCAATTTCTTCCTGTTGTTTCAGTGAAAACGCCTTTTATCACACACAGTCGGCTCAGCCGATCTCTTCACTTTCTTGTTTAGCAGAAAATACTTTCAGAAATATATTCTACTAAGGTATGTTGCAGTTACTTGCGTTTGCGCAAGAATTATAATTGTACGCTGCTGGGTCTGTTTTTGTGGTAGACCTAGACATGTCTTTGAGTGATTCGCTTACAAGTGTCCAAGAAGACATCGGTGAGAAAACATTGCGCGTGAATGTAGCTGGCGAGTATCTCATTGCATTTGCTCTGTCTTTCGTTCTCTGTCTAGATCAATTGTATTAAAGTTCATTCAAACAATAGGTGCAGTGTGGGAAAATTACCAGATCTTGGTATCCCAGGCACTTACAAAAATAGAAATGATACCTCTGGAACGCACGTGAGGAGGTGGAGACATTGGTGCATTCTAACAGGCAGAATGATGCTCAAGTACGTTGGAACGAGCAGCTTCCGGAATATTACATATGCAAACTCCACCCCAGTCGGACATGGCCCATCCTATTCTAGTTAAAGAGTAGATGTAATCACCTTAATTGCATTCCTTAGAAGACATTAGACAGTCAATTAGTTCTCAGTGACGGCTCCAGAGTCACAAGCGAAGTCAATTCAGAGCTTTAGAAGACATCCGCAGCTACTTTTGTCAGTAGTATTTCTGCAGCTGTTCTAGAATTCCATCACAAGCTTTTAATGAGTGTTTACATTGCGTTTAGCAGACGTCATTGAAGTAGTTACACTAATTCAATTTCTTATTTTCCCCACTAGACAGCCCAAACTGACGAAGTCCAAACCCGCAATTCCCACACTAAAACTATTGTTCGAATGGACTTTAATTAGTTCATTGTCACGAGGCATAGTGTTTCAGGGACTTACATTGTCAACCAGTATCACATTGTAAGTTGCTAGACTATATATGTAGAGAGTTCAAGACTTGTGTTTAGACTAAAGTAATTCAGCATTTTTAAATTCGTCCCTAGGTGTGAAATGAAAATACAAATCCAAACATTTAACTAAGAGGTAAAAGTAGAAAAATTTACTGAAATTGTAAATTGTTCGAAATATAAAAAGTAAATACAAACTCGGATTGCGCACATAACAATCTTTCTATCATGTCACTTAACAAAAGTCTACTAAATACGCAAGGAACTTACAGTTACGAAGTATACAATGCCATGCTCAATAAACTAAAACCTTTATAGTCTAGAGTTCTCTGACAAATGAAATAGCAAAATGCAACAGGATAATTGCTGCTAGTAAGTTTACATATTTTACCAACATACATATAAAGTTAAGTAAGAAAAAAGAAATGAATGCTTCAAAGACACGGCAAACTTATCAGATGGACTAAACAAGAGTGACATCAGCTATTCCATCCATCTTTCCCTTTACCATTCTCTTAGAAGGACAAGCTTTATATTCGTCTGTCTCACGAATACGATCAATAACATGACGGGCTTCTGCTGCTGTTGGTCGAGTGACAGGATTATCTCTCATCAAATGTTTGCATACTGAACGGACATCTATTTGACGGATGAGTAAAACTTGATCCATCCTTTGTTCACGATCCGGAAAAGCAGCCGTGAAAAGCTCACATATAGTCACCCCCATACTATACATGTCCGTAGCCTTGCTTTTTGGTAAAGTTGGAACATCAAATCTCTCAGGAGGTGTGTACTGTGGACTGAGCAGGCCGACCGACAGGGAAACATCTTGAAAACGAGCGGCTCCTAGATCACCTAGTTTTGCTCTCATTGTTGGTGTTACCAGGATGTTCCTTGGACAGATGTCACCGTGGAGAATTTCCCTAGGTTGCTATAAGAGGGCAACAAAGTAATAAAAAACGGCCAATAATAAAAATCAAAAATGTTGTAATACATTAATTAGTATCGTCACTTGTAAATCTGTATATCTATTCACAATGCCATTAGTACTAGTATCCTCCAATTGGTCCTTGAGTGACGTCGTGCACGACTATTCGACTTACACTTATTATCAGCTATTTGTAAGTCAACGGTACAGAATGACGCTTTGAGGCAGCTTAGTGCTAGCAAACATTGCTGAGAGTACAGACGTCATCCAGATAGGCGATGATGTAATGTCGGGATTAGAATCATGTATAGTGACAAAATGGTGATTAGTCAAGCAAAAAGGAGCATGGCCTAGAGGATAACGCTTATGAACTCCAACTTTCGATGGAATAATCGCACATATACCTCTACAAAGAAACACTAAAAGGCTAACGATTGGAGATGTTGGGAAATGAGGATAAAAGTTCTTTTCGAAAATGGCTTCATTTAATTAAATTGATGGCGGGAAATTACCCAGTCTGCGATTCTAAAGACAGCGCTATGTGATGGTAAAGGAAATCTGGACCGCGCCTTAGTGAGACACACCGTGTTCAATGCAGTGCAAGAAACAACCACCTAGCCCATCTTTCAAAAGTATCCGAATACTACAAAGGCGAAAACATCAGCGAAAACGCTCGTTTGTCTTGACATCGATTGTCTTGACATTATATCTGTTATCGAATGTGAATTTCACGCTGGCTATTTTCATTGCCATGGCTAGATTTCACGACAAGGACACCTATAGGGGTCCGACGTTCTCTTCTCGACGTAATAACGTTCAGCTACAGGTACAACAGAGTAAATGTGGTTGTAAATCGTTGTACAATTTGCTAGAGTCCTTGTACAACGTTTACTGACTGAAATACAAGGAACAATGAGTGCAGGTATGCGTTTGGCAAAGCTCAAAAGCCTAAGTCACGCTTACTACCATCTGCCCCGCCTGCTTTGTCACAAGAGCTGATCCGAGTCGACGAAACTCGTATTTCATGCAACCAATAGACACCCTCACAAACAAAGGTTTGGTGCTGCTCTTACAAAGTGAAAAGAAAAACATCAATGCAATAGCATGAAGAAAACAAATTGCCTTCTAGCGGTGCAGATAACTGCAAAGGAGGTTCAAAAGTTGGCTGCCGACCAGCAAGGTGCAAAACCATCTAGACAAAAATCGTCTTGCCTGTACCTTAAACGGCAATTAGTCGCCTCCAAAACTATCAACGCACACCTGAAGGACTGAGGATTCATTGAAAAGCGCCCGTACTTCGTAGTGAATGTACTTACCACACACCGTGCATTTCAAGATCAACCATTTCTGCCCGTTTCATCATCGTTTCCAGTGCAAAAGAAATCATGAGACCAACGCAAACTGCTGTTAGCAATTGACTTGGATACACTGCATCCTGAGCTGATCGATCCAGGTAGCTGGTCATCTCGTCTCCTGGGACGAAAATCACGAAATGAGGAGGCATGGCGGTGACAGCATCAAAGCGGGTTCAATTCCGTCCCTCTCCTACGAAAAGTCGTCCTCTGTTGTATTCTATCTATCGTTGAACTTATGCTCCAAACCCTCTTTTCGCTACACGTTGCGACAATGGAAAAGAAAAAACTCTGATGGCTACAAAAATTATCAGTAAAGTAGTTGACATATCAAGCACTCGAATACGGGACATTGTAACAGGGGATACAGATAATCCGGGTCTGGCTTTGAAAGATAACTCATAGGCTGTATCCGTAGACTGATGAGACAAAAGTGTATTTTAACATTCTTGTTTGCATGGATACAAATTGCTCTAGCAATAATACTACGAAGATACTCTCCGATTGCAGTAAGACGAACGTCTCGTTTTGCATTGATAGGGCGTTCAACTGTGCAGATGACACCAATCTTGTAATTGAGGCTGGCAGAGCACCACTAGCATTGATTAAACAAGCAAAGTGGAAGAGTTTAGCGACAAGATAGTTCTCAATCACGGACAAAAACTTCTCAAAGCGCCATCCTGATGCACAGCTATGGGATCTCGTGAATAATGACATATGGCATAAAGCTGTATTTCTTTGATAAGCTAATTCAATGTGTGGGCGGAGTAAATTCCATATTTGGCAAAGTTAGGTGTTTGGACGTCAACTTTTGTACAGTGTTATAAGTTGGAGTGCTAAACCGGTGCTATTCATTATACGGGTAGCTCGGATAGTTCTCTGCATCTCACAATTGAAGAGTAGCTGATTTTCCATCAGTAGCTTCCTTGCTTCCCACTTCTAGAGACAGAGTTGTCATTGTTCATACGCGGAAATCAAAAAGACAATATTAGTTGGTTGTTAGGGTTTTCTCTCATCTTTTCCAAGAGATTTGGACCAGAAGTTTTGAACAATGACCTGATCGAAGGATTTTATCTTTCGTACAGTTATTGGTTCTCTAGTCTTAATAATGTTTTCAATAGCTATCACTTGGGTGAGAAGGCTCGCTGAAGTTTCTGGGTTGCTAAGATCGCCAATTCAATAATCGTTTGTCTGCCTGATAAACAGACAGACAGATAAACAGACAAAAAACCGCCAGCCAACCAGGCAACTATACTAATATACAAAACTAACAAGCTGACTATCTGTCAAACTGACTGCTTATCTGTCTGAGTATTTGTTTGTTGATGTAACCTAGCAGTCATATAAACAGTTCAATGTTCTCCTGATTTTGTCATATAATTGCTGAATATATATATATATATATATATATATATATATATATATAATTTAAGTTAAATCTTTTCCTATTGACTGTTCTTACCATCGAATGAATGTAGTCAAGTCCACACAAAGAATCATATGTCATGTCAACTGTCTCTCGTAATGTGAGAGACGCAACATCTCCTTGACATGCATCAATCACCCCAGACATGGAGCCACTGTGCAATTCCATGACAATCCAAGCTCTCTTTCTTTCTACCTCCAGAGTGACACCACAAACAGTCGCAATGTTTGGATGATGTATCTTCCATGCTACAGATGCTTCTTGTTGTACAAGTTGGACGTTGCGTTGAACAGCTGCCAAATCTTCATACAAACTTTTGACAGCAACAGGACATCCACGCCAATATCCAACACATACAGCTAAATCAAAAACTCTTTACTACAAATCACACTACAAGATAAAGTGTAGCAAAAATATGTCAGTATTGTGCAACTCACCTCCATATGATCCACGTCCTAGTTCTGTATTTGTCAACTGAATATCACATGAGGGAATATTGAGTACTTCGTTCCGCTGTCTTTGCTTGTATCGTTCAATGGCTGCATCAGCATCTGCCAGCAGTTCTTCAATGTTAGACTTTTCTCTTCGTTTTTCTATCAGTAGTCGCTGGAGGTTATCCTTCTCTTCAATTAGTTGCTGAATATGTTGCTGAGCTTCATCGAGATCCTTCTGAAGATTGTGTTTGTCTTCAAGCACTCGTTCTAACACTTGCCTCAGTTCTACTTTCTCTCTTTTCTCTTTAGCAACTGAATCTTCTCTTTGCAGTTGCTCATTTCTCAATAGTCGTTGTAGTTCTGTGTTCTGTTGTCTCACTTCAACTATTTGTTGGTCTTGTTCTCGTAGTCTTCGCCGTAGCTCTTCTTTCTCCCTTCTCTCTTGAGTAACAGCATGTTGCCTTCGCAGTTGCTCGTCCCTCAGCGATTTCTCTATATCAGCGTTTCGTTGCTTCAATTCTCTATTTTGTCTATCTTTCGCTGAACCGTCCTGTGTCAGTTGCTCTATCCGTTGCATCAACTGCTTGACTAACTGTTCATCTCCCTTTCCACTCTCATGTTTGAGTGATTGTCGTACAGGTGTAGTAGTCTGTGACATAAAGAAAACATTCTTGCAACCATGAGATGTGTAAAGGACACTATTATATAAGTATTTACATTGTAGAAAATACTAATAAAACATTTATACACAAAAAATCAAGAGGTGGTTAATAGAAGATAAGCAAGCAGTTTGTAATATATCAATAATCAATTATTTGTATATCAAGAAAATGCTACAAAATGGTAACGTAGGTGCTACAACTGTGTCTTGATCAATGAGTACAATTTGACGGTCTTTATGAAATCGATAAAAACCACTAACGTGCTGAACCCTCGGCTTAAGTTACACGCATGCACTTCATTGAAGTATCTGGCAGAAAGTAACACAGCCCCGAAAGCACCGGTTTTCCCAATCTTGCACGTAATTAATTAAGACACGGCGCGTGCGACAGAACCAAATCTTCAAAAGTGCGTTCATCCACATTAAATCTAATTAGTTAGACCCGATGAAGAGCGTGAAAGAGGCTGAATACAATGAGTGGACGTGGGATGGTCATCATCGAATAGCTTTTGAATACCTCTGGAAAGCATGAAAATCATACCACATTCACTGGCACGTTAACTGCCACCAGCGACAGCACTGAGCGAATGCGCTACATTGCAATTGTTCGGCAGTCCACGAAGGCATCACTGTAACCTTCATGCACGTTTTGAGCAATAATTTGTCTGAGAAACGCACAACACTACTAACTACAGAAAGGTATAAGTCTCTGCTGCAAATGCCTAAAGTTTAAGACACAAACACAACTGACTGACTCTTACTCCTTCATTTGTTGCTGTGGAAAGATGAACCGATGTTGTCTTTGCTGATGAGCCCATACGACCTGAATCTAAAACATTTTTATTATATTAACGATCATAACCAAAAATACTGCGTATTTTGAGTGTTCTAAGTTTGTCAAATGATATGGCTAATAGTCTCGACCCAGTCTCTCTCCATTCCGCCCTCGTTCCCCAGACTCTCCTTATCGGCGCAGAGAGACTGGTTTCAGACCACATACAGTCGTCACTAAATGCTGCTATTAGTGCGCACTGTGTGCCAGCTGCCTTACGTACATTTCCACTAACCTCAAACTTCCAGATCAGAGAGCGCGCGAACTCTAGTCTTGAAAAGAACGGTACTAAAATGATTTCAGAAATAGCCTTCTAAGCCAATCAGCGTCTTAGAACCTCAATCATGATTGTAAATTCTAATTGGTTTTGCACTTATTGGTTATGCTAAGTGCACCAATACTGATTGCGCGTGTGTGAAATCCTCGTGTGAGGCTAAGTGCCGTGACGAAGACTCTGGTGCACGCACACATCTTAGCCTTAGTTTCAGCACCAGTTCTTCAATCTTTCCAGCTTGCGGTGAGAAGACACGCACAGGAGTGTCGCTAGACCGTCATCTTTGACAACTGGTCGAGTGTAGTCTATCTAGTCGAGCGGTTAAACTATCTAACGGTCTGCCGAAGACTCAAAGAGTCTTCGTTTCCATGCCGTCCACCAAGATATCGCCGTAAACACAACAGACGTCTCTTCTCCGTTCTTGAGATCTCATGGCATTTACAAATGATGTGTTATTCTAGGTAAAACGAACCTACGCTGTTAGACTACCATTTAGCATAGATTTTCATAAGTACGTCAGAAATCATTTTAGTATCGTTGTGGTCCAGACTAGAGATCGCGCTCTTCGCGTGCTCTCTTGTCTGGAAGTTCGAGGCTACATTTCCAAATGCCTTGTAACCGCCTTGCTGCATTTGGTTGCAAAGGCGTAGCGCACAAACACTTCACAAATTGCCAGGAGAACGTTTTTACTGCTTTCTGCTCCTATAGATTCACACTGATCTAGGAGGTACCGCGGATTTTGAACGAGAGGTTTGTATTTTGTCAGACGATCTGGTCGTCGTATGCGTCGTTTACGCTACGAGTTTGGCTTCAAGAGCTTCCGAATCCGATGCAAATTGGGTTTAAACAAGAAACCGCTGAGACACAGTTCATGTGTTAAAATGTAATGCGTGCTTGTCTTTGACAACGTACGGGATGGTTGGATGCTTGGTTGACATCTTGCATAAATTATCGGCTCCCGGAACCACTTTATTGGAACAACATACCTCTGATAACTTCCCGCGTCTGCTACAGATCGGTAAGGAGGTGTAATAATGGGGAGCACTTAGTGCATTTAGTGACGCCAGAGGGCAGTCTGAAACCAGTCTCTCTGCGCCGAGGATTGATAATCCGGGAAATGAGGGTGGAGAGAGACTGTGTCGAGTCTATATAGATAAGTATGGCAACACTAAATGCTCATCAACACACAGACACATAACAAAATTAATCATAAAATGTACGACAGTGTTGTTTAACGTAGCAACAATTGTCAAATGATTTGCCGTGAATTGATATCAATTTCTTTATGGCTATATAATACAATTAGTTATATATACAATATTAAAGTATCAGTTATGCAAAAACAGTAGTCAGTGGTCACTAGTGTCAACATGCATTTTCTCTCATACTATACTTCAAGTTGGAAGATTAATCACAAATAAATTCAGAATTTATAATACAAATGATAACTGCCAGTTTCAATAATACGCAAACCATAAAGAACTTAATGAGAAAAAGGTAAATATAAAATATGATTTGTAATCATCATTGATCTTATGACTTACTGCCGAAAGGCGGTATTGATGATGAAGTTAGTGGTTGAATGATCTGCAGACATCACATAAAATTAACGAAAAATATATCACCCAAATCGTACGCA
>NC_085086.1:5275908-5280908 GCF_963422355.1 Corticium candelabrum | reverse complement strand
TCCTCCAATTGGTCCTTGAGTGACGTCGTGCACGACTATTCGACTTACACTTATTATCAGCTATTGGTAAGTCAACGGTACAGAATGACGCTTTGAGGCAGCTTAGTGCTAGCAAACATTGCTGAGAGTACAGGCGTCATCGAGATAGGCGAGGGTGTGATGTCGGGATTAGAATTTCGGCTTCATTTAATTTAATTGATGGCGCTGCAGACACCATATTTCAAAATTACCCAGACTGCGATTCTAAAAACAGCGCTATGTGATGGTAAAGGAAATCTGGACTAGGCCTTAGACACACCGATTTCAATGCAGTGCACGGAACAACCACCTAGCACATATTTCAAAAGTACCCGGATAATGTAAATGCGCAAAACATCAGCGAAAACGCTCGGTTGTCTTGACATTATAGCTGTTATCGAATGTGAATGCTCTAGCTTGTTACTTGCATTGCCATGGCAAGATTTCATGACAAGGATCCCTTTTAGGTGTTCGACGTTCTCTTCCCGACGTAAGAACGTTCCGCTACAGGTACAACAGAGTAAATGTGGTTGTAGAACGTTGTACAACTTGTTGGAGTGCTTGTACAACGTTTACTGACTGAAATAAACGGAACAATGAGTAGGGGTATGCATCTGGCAAAGCTCAAAAGCCTAAGTCACGCCTACTACCATCAGCCCCGCCTGCTGTCACAAGAGTCGATACGAGTCGACGAAACTCGTATTTCATGCAACCGATAGACACCCTCACAAGCAACGGTTTGGTGCTGCACTTAACTTAAAAAGTGAAAAGCAAAAACATCAATGCAATAGTATGAAGGAAACGAATTGCCTTCTAGAAGTGGAGCGAAATGCACAGAAGGTTCAAAAATTGGCTCCCGAGCAGCAAGAACTATGTAGACAAAAATCGTCTTGCCTGTACGCTAAACGACAATAAGTCGCCTTCAAAACTATCAACGCACACATGAAGGCCTGAAGATTCATTAAAAAGCGCCCGTACTTCGTAGTGAATGTACTTACCACACTCCGTGCATTTCAAGATCAGCCATTTCCGCCCGTTTCATCATCGTCTCCTGTGCAAAAGAAATCACGAGACCAACACAAACTGCTGTTAGCAATCGACTAGGATACACTGTATCCTATGCTAATCGATACAGGGTAGCTGCTCATCGCCTTTCCTGCAGGGACGAAATTCACGAAATGAGGAGACATGGCGGTGACAGCATCAAAGCGCGTCCAATCCCGTCCTTCTCCTACGAAAGCACGTCCTCTGTTGCATTATACCTACCGTTGAACTTATGCTCCAAACCCTCTTTTCACTACACGTTGCGGCAATGGAGAAGAAAAAGCTCTGATGGCTACACAGATTATCAGTAAAGTAGTTGAAATATCAAGCACCCGAATACGGGACATTGTAACCCAAGGAAATCCAGTTCATCCGTGTCTTGTTTTAAAAGATAACGCGGGAGCTGTTTCCGTAGACTGATGGGACAAGTGTATTTTAAAATTTTTGTTTGCTTGGATACTAATTGCTCTAGCAATGATACAGAAAGATGCCCTCCGATTGCAGCAAGACGAACGTCTCGTTCTGCATTGATAGGGCGCTCAACTGTGCAGATGACACCAATCTTGTAATTGTGGCTGGCAGAGCACCACTAGCAATCATTAAAGAAGCAAAGTGGAAGAGTTTAGCGACAAGGTAGTTCTCAATCACGGACAAATCAAAGCGCCATCCTGATACACAGCTAGGATCTCGTGAATAATGACCAATGGCATAAAACTGTATTTCTTTGACAAGATAATTGACTGTGTGGGCGGAGTAAATTCCATATTAGACAAAGTTAGGTGTTTAGACGTCAAAGTTTGTACGGTGTTATAAGTTAAGGTGCTAAACCGGTGCTATTAATTATACGGGTAGCTCGGATAGTTCTCTGCATTTCACAATTGAAGAGTAGCTGATTTCCTATTAGTAGATCCATTGCTTGTCACTTATAGAGACAGAGTTGTCATTGATCATACGCGCAAAATCAGAAAGAAATGTTAGTTGGTTGTTAGGGTTTGCTCTTATCTTTTCCAAGAGATATGGAACAGAAGCTTTGAAAACATGACATGATACAAGGATTTGATCTTTCGTACAGTTCTTAGTTCTCTAGTCTTGATGATTTTTTTCAACAGCTATCACTTGGGTGAAAAGGCACGCTGAAGTTTCCGGGTTGCTAAGATCGCGAATTCAATTTTGTTTGTCTGTCTGATAAACAGACAGATAGATAAACAGACAAAAACCAGCCAGCCAACCAGGCACCTATACTAATATACAAACTAACAAGCTGACTATCTGTCAAACTGACTGCTTATCTGTCTGTGTATTTGTTTGTTGATGTAACCTAGCAGTCATATAAACAGTTCAATGTTCTCCTGATTTTGTCATTTAATTTCTGCATATATATATATATATATATAACGTAAATTAAATCTTTTCCTTTGAATGTTCTTACCATCGAATGAATGTAGTCAAGTCCACACAAAGAATCATATGTCATGTCAACTGTCTCTCGTAATGTGAGAGGTGCAACATCTCCTTGACATGCATCAATCACCCCAGACATGGAGCCACTGTGTAATTCCACGATAATCCAAGCTCTCTTTCCTTCTACCTCCAGAGTGACACCACAAACAGTCGCAATGTTTGGATGATGTATCTTCCATGCTACAGATGCTTCTTGTTGTACAAGTTGAACGTTGCGTTGAACAGCTGCCAAATCTTCATACAAACTTTTGACAGCAACAGGACATCCACGCCAATATCCAACACATACAGCTAAATCAAAAACTCTTTACTACTAATCACACTACAAGATACCGCGCAGCAAACGTATGTCAGTATTGTGCATCTCACCTCCATATGATCCACGTCCTAGTTCTGTATTTGTCAACTG
This sequence comes from Corticium candelabrum, assembly GCF_963422355.1. NCBI lineage: Eukaryota > Metazoa > Porifera > Homoscleromorpha > Homosclerophorida > Plakinidae > Corticium > Corticium candelabrum. The sequence goes on along the minus strand of NC_085086.1, from coordinate 5,277,976 downwards.
AATATCATGTGATGGAATATTCAGTACTTCGTTCCGCTGTCTTTGCTTGTATCGTTCAATGGCTGCATCAGCATCTGCCAGCAGTTCTTCAATGTTAGACTTCTCTCTTCGCTTTTCTATCAGTAGTCGCTGGAGGTTATTCTTCTCTTCAATTAGTTGTTGAATATGTTGCTGAGCTTCATCGAGATTCTTCTGAAGATTGTGTTTGTCTTCAAGCACTCGCTGTAGCACTTGCCTCAGTTCGACTTTCTCTCTTTTCTCTTTAGCAACTGAATCTTCTCTTTGCAGTTGCTCATTTCTCAATAGTCGTTGTAATTCTGTGTTCTGTTGCCTCACTTCAACAACTTGTTGGTCTCGTTCTCGTAGTCTTCGCTGTAGCTCTTCTTTCTCCCTTCTTTCTTGAGTAACAGCATGTTGCCTTCGCAGTTGCTCGTCCCTCAGCGATTTCTCTATATCAGCGTTTCGTTGTTTCAATTCTCTATTTTGTCTATCTTTCGCTGAACCATCCTGTGTCAGTTGCTCTATCCGTTGCATCAACTGCTTGACTAACTGTTCATCTCCCTTTCCACTGTCTTGTTTGGGTGATTGTCGTACAGGTGTAGTAGTCTGTGACATAAAGAAAACATTCCTGCAACCACGAGATGTGTAAAGGACACTATTATATAAGTATTTACATTGTAGAGAATACTAATAAATTATTTATACAAAAAACAATCAAGAAGTGATTAATAAAAGATAAGCAAGCAGTTGTAATTTATCAATAATCAATTATTTGTATATCAAGAAAATGCTACAAAAATGGTAACGTGGGTGTTACAACTGTGTCTTGATCAATGAGTACAATTTGACGGTCTTTATTAAATCGATACAAAAGCACTAAAGTGCTGAACCCTCGGCTTAAGTTACAAGCATGCATTTCAATGAAGTATCTGGCAGGAAGTAACACAGCCCCGAAAGCACTGGTTTTCCCAATCTTGCACGTAATTAATTAAGATACGACGCGTGCGACAGAACCAAATCTTCAAGGTGCGTTCCACATTGAATCTAATTAGTTAGACACAATAAAGAGCATGAAAGGGCCTGAATATATTGAGTGGACGTGGGATAGTCGTCATCAGATAGCTAATATTGAATACCTCTGTAAAGCATGCAACTCATCACCACATTCACTGGCACGTTAATTAACACAAGCGACAGCACTGAGCGAATGCGCTGCACTGCAATTGTCCGACCGTCCACAAAGGCCTCACTCTAACCTTCGTGCGCGGGTTGGGCAATGACTTGTTTGAGAAACGCACAAGACTACTAACTATACAAAGGTAGGAGTCTCTACTGCAATTGGGTAAAATTTAAGATACAGACTTAATCAACTGACTCTTACTCCTTCATTTGCTGCTGTGGAGAGATGAACCGATGTCGCTTTTCCTGATGAGCACAAACGACCTGAGAAAAATACAATTATTCGTTTTCATAAAATAATGTCGTTTGTTTACCAACCTTCGTATCATTTTGACGTATATAAATACCCAAGAAATACTGTATATTTTCAGTGTTCTAAGTTTATCATATAATATAGCTAATAGACTGGACCCAGTCTCTCTCCATCCTCGTCAGTCTCCGATTTCTCATCCTCGGTAAAGAGAGACTAGTTTCAGACCGCCCACTGACGTCACTAAATGCTGCCATCAGACGCACTGAGTGCCAGCTGCCTTGTGCATATTTCCAATAGCCTCGAACTTCCAGACCGCGAGAACTTTAGACAAGAATAACACTAAATAATTTCGGAAATAGCCTTCTAAACCAATCAGTGTCTTAGAAACGGAATGTCGGCTGTACATTCTGATTGGTTTCACAATAATTGGTTATGCTAACTAACTGATTGCGCGCGTGTGAAATCCTCGTAAGCGGCTAGGTGCCGTGTTGAAGACTCTAGTGCACGCACACATCTTAGTTTTAGTTTCAGCTTTAGATCTTCAATCGTTCCAAGTTTGCGATGAGAGGACATGCACAGAAGCGTTGCTATAGCATCACCTTTGACAACTGGTCGTGTAGTCTCGCTAATCGAGCG